>NC_058131.1:338432316-338591640 GCF_016433145.1 Gracilinanus agilis | reverse complement strand
CTGTATCCCAAGGAGATTAAAAAAAAAAGAAAAAGGACTTATTTGTATGAAAATATTTATTGCAGCTTTTTGTGGTGGCAAAGAACTGGAAACCGAAGGGTTGTACATTAGTTGGGAAATGGTTGAACAAGTTATGGTATATGATTGTGATGGAATACTATTATGAAATTAAAAGTGACAAGCAGGACAATTTCAGAAAAATCTGGAAAGACAACATGAATTGATGCAAAGTGGAATGAACAGAACTAAAAGAACATTATACACAGTGAAAGCAATATTTTTTGACAAACAACAATGAATGATCTAGTTCAGTGATGGCCAACCTTTTATAAATGGAGTACCAGCCTTGCCCCCACTCTACCTCCCCAAACTGAGTGCTGTCCCTGCCCTACCGCAGAGACCAAATGCCCCTCCTTTCCCTGCCTAGTCCACACAGGGGAGGGAGAATATGCTCCCATTGGCTCCTGGGCAGAGGGGCAGGTAATCTGAAAAAAATGTTGTCAGGCTTTTCTAGTAATAACTGGTGTGGGGGGCAAGTCAAGTGCCCACAGAGAGCACTCTGCATCCCATCTTTAGCACCCATGCCATAGGTTTGCCATCACTTCCCTAGTTACTCAAAACTTAAAAAAAATGAATGTTAAGATTTATTTTTACATGTAATTGGGAGGAAAAATAAAATATCATTGAAAAAATCAGAGGAATAGTAGATATAGACACTCTTAAAATGAAGATGACTCTGGGGTAGCTGGGTAGCTCAGTGGATTGAGAGCCAGGCCTAGAGATGGGAGGTCCTGGGTTCAAATCTGACCTCAGACACTTCTTAGCTGTGTGATCCTGGGCAAGTCACTTAACTCCCATTGCTTAGCCCTTTGACTCTTCTGCCTTGGAGTCAATACAGAGTATTGATTCTAAGGTGGAAGGTAAAGGTTTTTTTAAAAAAATGAAGATGGCTCAAGAAGGAGAAGTTTCCAAAATCAAATTCTGATGACATAATTATAAATGATCCCAATTAGGAAGAAAAGTAGAAGTAAGCACAAGAGAAGGAAATGTGACTCACAAGAAGCCTGTGGAAGTGCTCAGATTTCCCCAGAGCCTCATACAAAAGGTTATAGGAGGCAAACAGAAAGAAAACAAAACCTAAAGGAGCCCTTCCCAGCCAGCCTGTGGGATGAGCATCAGAAAGGTCACATCCAGAAGGAGGACAGGCTAAAGGAAAATGCTACAGAAGACAAAAACAGGAAAAGCAGATTTATGCTACCTCTCCTGTTTGTGGTCTCTGCAAATCACTTTCAACCTAAAAGGAGAACAAATATATTTAAGAGTAAATTAAGTGAAAGGTGGCAAGTGCTTATGAACATGAACCAGGTCCTGGAAAATTAAGTATCCATGAAAGGAAGGCTGTGAAACAGCAAAAAGTATCAATCAGAAATGATAGATATGAAGTCTGCTCATACCTTCCGATCACCATTAAGGAAGTCCTGAACAGATTCTGTCAGGTTTTCTACTACAATCAAACCTGGAGGCCCTTCAATTAGCAAAGGTGTGACATCTTCTGCAACAGTTTTTCTAGAAGTTCCAGGGAGTTCAATGTCTGAGTCTAATTAAAAAAAAAAAAAGAAAGAAAAAGAAAGGCAAAAGTTAATAATTCCTGTGCTATGGTGGTATAACATAATAGTGGTATAGCAAAAAGAACACTTATAACAAATATGCCATTTAATTTAAACCCCAACCTTCCATCTTAGAATTGAAACTGAGTAGTGATTGGTTCCAAGGCTATAAGGACTGGGAAACTGGGGTTAAGTGATTTGCTCAAGATTACACAGCTAGGAAGTGTCTGAGGTCACATTTGAAACCAGGACCTCCAATCTCCAGGCCTGACTCTCTGTCCACTGAGCCACTTAGCTGCCCCACAACAAATATGAAGCAGTGACATCTGTGTCTGAGAGAGAGAGAGAGAGAGAGAGAGAGAGAGAGAGAGAGAGAGAGAGAGAGAGAGAGAGAGAGAGAAAGAGAGAGAGAGAGAAAGAAAGAGAGAGAGAGAGAAAGAAAGAGAGAGAGAGAGAGAGAGAGAGAGGAGTAAAATTAGAATGAAACAGAATAGACCAGCACTGTTCTTATTTTAAAAAGTATTCCATATTTGGGGGATTTGCCATTTGATCTCATGAAGGCACTTCTTTTCTACACATATGTTTTGATTTGTAATTTATTTCTATACATACTATCTCTACTAAATCATAAATTCCTTGAGTGCAGGGAACCAGGTCTTTTTCTTTTTAATTTTTTTAATAAATTTAAAATATTTTTCCATGGTTACAACATTCATGTTCTTTCACTCCCCTCCTCCATCCCCCTCCCATAGCCAACATGAAATTCCACTGGGTTTTACATGTGTCATTGATCAGGACCTAGTTCCATATTATTGATATTTGCATGAGGGTAATTGTTTAGTGTTACATCCCCAATCATATCCCCATCAACCCATGTGATCAAGCAGTTGTTTTTCTTCTGTTTCTACTCCCAGAGTTCTTCCTTTGAATGTGGATAGTTTTCTTTCTCATAAGTTCCTCAGAGTTGTCCTGGATCCTTGCATTGCTGCTAGTACATAAGTCCATTACATTCGATTGTACCACAGTGTATCAGTCTCTGTGTAGAATGTTCTCTTGTTTCTGCTCCTTTCATGCTGCATCAATTCCTGGAGGTTTTTCCAGTTCACATGGAATTCCTTCAGTTCATTATTCCTTTCAGCACAATAGTATTCCATCACCAGCATATGCCACAATTTGTTCCGTCATTTCCCAATTGAAGGTCATCCCTTCATTTTCCAATTTTTTGCTACCACAAGGAGCGCAGCTATAATTATTTTTGTACAAGTCTTTTTCCTTATGATCTCTTTGGAGTATAAACCCAGCAGTGCTATGGCTGGATCAAAGGGCAGGCATTCTTTTAGCACTCTTTGGGCATAGTTCCAAATTGCCATCCAGAATGGTTGGATCAATTCCCAACTCCACCAACAATGCATTAATGTTCCTATTTTGCCACATCCCCTCCAACATTTATTACTTTCCTTTGCTGTCATGTTAGCTAATCTGCTAGATGTGAGGTGGCATCTCAGAGTTGTTTTGATTTGCATTTCTCTAATTATAAAGAGATTTAGAACACTTTTTCATGTGCTTATTGATAGTTTTGATTTCTTTATCTGAGAATTGCCTATTCATGTCCCTTGTCCATTTATCAATTCAGAGATGGCTTGATTTTTTGTACAATTGATTTAGCTCCTTACATATTTGAGTGATTTTTTGTCAGAGGTTTTTATTATAAAGATTTTTTCCCGATTTGTTACTTCCCTCATAATTTTGGTTGCATTGGTTTTGTTTGTACAAAGCCTTTTTAATTTAATGTAATCAAAATTATTTATTTTACACTTTGTAATTTTTTCTAACTCTTGCTCAATCTTAAAATCTTTCCTTTCTCAAAGATCTGACAAATATGCTATTCTGTGTTCACCTAATTTACTTATAGTTTCCTTCTTTATATTCAAGTTATTCACCCATTCTGAGTTTATCTTGGTGTAGGTGTAAGATGTTGATCTAAACCTAGTCTCTCCCATACTATTTTCCAATTTTCCCAGCAGTTTTTGTCAAATAGTGGATTTTTGTCTTAAAAGCTGGATCTTTGGGTTTATCATAGACTGTCTTGCTGAGGTTGCTTACCCCAAGTCTATTCCACTGATCTTCCCTTCTGTCTCTTAGCCAGTACCATATTGTTTTGATGACCACTGCTTTGTAGTACAGTTTAAGATCTGGTACTGCTAGGCCACCTTCACATTTTTTTCATTATTTCCCTTGATATTCTTGATCTTTTGTTCTTCCAAATGAACTTTGTTATAGTTTTTTCTAATTCACTAAAAAGTTTCTTGGTAGTTTGATAGGTATGACACTAAATAGGTAAATTAATTTGGGTGGGATTGTCATTTTTATTATGTTAGCTCATCCTACCAATGAGTAATTAATGTTTTTCCAATTGTTTAGATCTAGTTTTAATTGTGTGGAAACTGTTTTGTAGTTGTGTTTGCATAATTCCTGTGTTTGTCTTGGCAGATAGATTCCTAAGTATTTTATATTGTCTAGGGTGATTTTAAATGGAATTTTTCTTTCTAACTCTTGCTGCTGAGGTGTTTTGGAAATATATTGAAATGTTGATGATTTATGTGGGTTTATTTTGTATCCCGAACTTTGCTAAAGTTGTTGATTATTTCCACAAGCTTTTTAGTTGATTCTCTAGGATTCTTTAAGTACACCATCATATCATCTGCAAAGAGTGATAGCTTGGTCTCCTCATTGCTTATTTTAATACCTTCAATTTCTTTTTCTTCTCTAATTGCTACTGCTAGTGCTTCTAGTACTATGTTAAATAATCGAGGTGATAATGGGCATCCTTGTTTCACTCCTGATCTTATTGGGAAGGCTTCTAACATATACCCATTGTAGGTGATGCTTGATGATGGTTTTAAATATATACTATTTATTATTTTTAGGAAAGGCCCTTCTATTATTATACTTTCTAATGTTTTCAATAGGAATGAGTGTTGTATTTTGTCAAAAGCTTTTTCTGGATCTATTGAGATAATCATGTGATTTTTGTTGGTTTGCTTCTTGATACGGTAAATTATGTGGATGGTTTTCCTAATATTGAACCAGCCTTGCATTCCAGGTATAAATCCCACCTAATCATAATGAATGACCCTCATGATCATTTGCTTGAGTCTTCTTGCTAGTATTCTATTTATGATTTTTGCATCTATGTTCATTAAAGAGATTGGTCTGTAGTTTTCTTTCTCTGTTTTTGACCTGCCTGGCTTAGGAATCAGTACCATATTTGTGTCATAAAAGGAATTTAGTAGAACTCCTTCTTTGCTTATTACATACATCAAATAGTTCGTGTAGTATTGGGATTAGTTGTTCTTTGAATTTGATAGAATTCACTTATGAATCCATCAGGCCCTGGGGTTTTTTTCTTAGGGAGTTCTTTGATGGCTTGTTCAATTTCTTTTTCTGATATGGGGTTATTTAAATATTCTATTTCTTCTGCTATTAATCTAGGTAATTTGTATTTTTATAAATATTCATCCATATCACCTAGATTCCCATATTTATTGCCATATAATTGAGCAAAATAACTTTTAATGATTTCCTTAATTTCCTCTTCATTAGAGGTGAGGTCTCCCTCTTCATCTTTGATACTGTCAAATTGGTTTTCTTCTTTCCTTTTTTTTATTAGATTAACCAGTACTTTATCTATTATTATTTGTTTTTTCAAAGTACCAGCTTCTAGTCTTATTTATTAATTCAATAGTTCTTTTACTTCCAATTTTATTAATTTCTCCTTTGATTTTTAGGATTTCTAATTTAGTTTTCATATGGGGATTTTTAATTGTTCTTTTTCTAGTTTTTTAATTTGCATGCCCAATTCATTGACCTCTGCCCTCCTTAATTTGTTAATATATGCACTCAAGAATATAAATTTCCCCAAGTATAGCTTTGGCTGCATCCCATAGATTGGGGTAAGAAGTCTCATCATTGTCATTCTCTTCAATGAAATTATTAATTGTTTCTATGATTTGTTCTTTAACTAACTGATTTTGGAGAATCATATTATTTAATTTCCAATTAGTTTTTGTTTTACCTCTCCATGTACCCTTGCTAATTATTATCTTTATTGCAGTTTGATCTAAAAAGCTTGCATTTATTATTTCTGCTTTTTTGCATTTGTTTGACATGTTTTTATGGTCTAGTATATGGTCAATCTTTGTGAATGTACCATGTGCTATTGAAAAGAAGGTGTATTCCTTTTTATCTCTATTTTTTGCCATATATCTATTAACTCCAATTTTTCTAAGATTTTGTTCACATCTCTTATCTCTTTCTTATTTATTTTTGGTTGATTTATCTAGATCTGATAAATGAAGGTTTAGGTGTCCCACTAGTATAGTTTTACTATCTATTTCCTCCTTTAAATCCACTAGTTTCTTCTTTAGAAATCTGGATGCTATGCCATTTGGTGCATACATGTTGAGTACTGATATTTCCTCATTGTTTATACTGCCTTTTATCAGGATGTAATTACCTTCCCTATCTCTTTTAATCAGATCTATTTTTACTTTGGCTTTGTTAGATATCATGATTGAGACTCCTGCCTTCTTTTTCTCAGTTGATGCTCAATAGATTTTGCTCCAGCCTTTTACCTTTACCCTGTGTGTGTCTACCTGCCTCATGTGTTTTTCTTGTAGGCAACACATGGTAGGATTTTGGTTTCTAATCCCCTCTGCTATTTGCTTTTGTTTTATGGGTGAGTTCATCCCATTCACATTCAGAGTTATAATTACCACTAGAGTATTCTCCAATATTTTGATTTCTTCTCCTAGTTCTGCCCTTTCATCTTTCACTGTTTTCTTTTAAAAGTAGTTGCTTTTAATCAGTCCCCTGTAATCCCCACCCTTATTTTACTTCCCTTTACACTCCCTCCCTTTTTATCCCCTCTTATTTTTTTAGGGTCTATTAAATTCCCTCCCCCCTCTCTTTCCCTCCCTTTTTGTACTCCTTGCCCCACTTCCCACCTTGGTTTTTCCCTTCTCACTTTCCCTATAGGGTAAGGTAGAATTTGATACCCCAGTGGATCTAAATGCTCTTCGCTTTCAGGATTTATTCCACTGAGAGTTAGGTTTAAGCATTACATATTGACATTCTCTTCTTCTCTTTCTTATAATAGTATTCTTCCCCTCCCCTTCCCATGAGCCTCTTTGTGTGGTATAGATTATTTCTTCTTATTCCTTCAACTTTTTCTTGGTGCCATCTTCTATTCTCCCTACCTCTTTTTTTTTTTTGCATAAACATATCATCTTAGACCACTTAGTACCTCAACCTCTACCTATGAATAATTCTTCTAATTACTATAATAATGAATACAATTTTTGAGAGTTACAAGTAACATTTCTCCATATAGGAATATAAACAATTTGACCTTATTGAAGTCCTTAAAGAAGAAAATAAAAAAAATGTTTTTCTTTCCTCTCTCTTTATTTACCTTTCCATGTTTCTCTTGATTTTTGTGTTTGGATATCAGACTTTCCTCTTAGTTCTGGTCTTTTCTTTACAAATACTTGGAAATCTTCTATTTTGTTGAATGCCCATACTTTCCTCTGGAAGTATAAAGTCAATTTTGATGGCTGTAGACCCAATTCTCTTGTCTTTCTGAATATCATATTCCAAGCCTTGCAGTCCTTAGTGTGGAGGCTGCCAGATCCTGTGTAATCCTGATTGGTGTTCCTTGATATCTGAATTGTCTCTTTCTGGCTTCTTGCAATATTTCCTCCTCAGTTTGGAAGCTCTTGAATTTGGCAATTACATTCCTAGGGGTTGTCTTTTGAGGATTTAGTGTAGAGGGTGATCTATGGGCTCTTTCAATGTCTATTTTGCCCTCTTGTTCAAGAACATCAGGGCACTTTTCTTGGATAATTTCATGTAGTATGATGTCAAAATTTCTGTTGATTTCTGGGTTTTCAGGAAGACCAATGATTCTCAAATGGTCTCTTCTAGATTGATTTTCATGGTCAGTCATTTTTTCATTGAGATATTTAATGTTTCTTTCGACTTTGCTTTATTCATTCTTGCTGGCTTGTGAGATCATTAGCTTCTAATTGCCCAATTCTTTAAAGATTGGTTTTCTGCTATGATCTTTTGATTTTCCTTTTTGGTTTGGTCTATCCTACTTTTTATGGCTTCTAGCAGGTCATTTCTGGTCTTTAATTTGCTTATCATTTCATTTGATTTCTGGACATCTTTTTCCAAGGTTGAGAGTCTGTCTTTTAAACTGTTATTTTCTTTTTTAACTATTTCCCAGTTTTCTTGCCATGTTTCTCCTATCTTTGTAACTTGGTTCTCAAATTCTGGCCTGATTTCTTGGAGAGGTTGTGACAAATTTCTGGGGTTTTTTTGGAAAGTCTGGATGTGTTTGCTTGTTTGTCATCTTGTACTGTCTCCTCTGTAGTCTGGATTTTTTCTCCATAAAAATTATCCAGGGTCAATGTCTTTCTCTTGTTCTTTGTGGTGGTTGAAGATTGCATTTCTTGAACATTGCTGGCCATTACTATGCTGGTTTTTCCTTCCCTTCCTAGCCAGAAGTGTGAGGATGGCAGTATCTCTGTGTATGGAGCTTGGGAGTGGTTTTTGCCTGAGACTACTTTTCGAGTCTCCACAACTTCTACTGTGTGCTGCCCCTCTCCACTCTATCTAGCACCCAAGATCTGCGCAACGTACTGGTGAAAAGAGGGTTTTTGTTTTGAATATATTAAAGATTGGTCACCAGGGGAAAATTCCCCAATTAAGGAATAACCTCAAGTCAAAGTTGACTTTTATGGAAATTTATTTACAATTGAGAAGAGGTAAAAGAAATAAGGAAATAAGAATCTAATGCAGTAGGTAAATTACTACGATCCTCTAATTAATCCAGGTAGATCTAATTAACCCAAGCCAAGAGTCAGAGGGCCAGGGGGCCCAGAGGCGAATGAAGCAAAAGCTTCAGGCACAGAGTCTCTATTAAAGGGAATTTCCTTAAGAGCAGTTCAGGAAGATTCAGTCTTTAAACTTACCATGTGGAATTCCAAAGAAGATATTAAGAACAATCTCACCAAGATCTCAGGGTCCCAGCCAGCACTCCTCCATGAACCAGAAGAGCTCCTTCACCAGAAGACCTCCTTCTCCAGAAGCCTTTTTCTCCAGAAGACCCTTTTTCTCCAGAAGACCTCTTGATTCACTCAACCCTCTTTTTAAAGATATCACTTATGCGTCACTTCCTGTGCCTTCTTCCTAGTTTGTGTGTCCAATCACAACAGACGCTTCTCTTAGGACTGCCTAGGGGACACTCAGCCAATTCTGATTCGTCACCTACTCTAGCACATATGGGTTACAGACCTCCCAAAATTGGAGATGTTCTTACCTTTGGTGATTAAATCTAAAGATGGATAGTGTAGACTTAATCTAATTATCACAGCTCTTCAGCCTCCTGGGTCCCAAGTCTAGCTGTTATCAGGGGTAAGTCCCTGGTAGTCTTAGTCAGCTCCCAAGGACCTAGAGATTGCCCCTTTCTAGCTCTGATTCTGGTGTGCTGGCTCTGACTCTGACACACTTAGGTGGGTGGAGGAGGGTTGATCCACTCGCATTTTATTGGGAGCAATTTCACCCCCTTATGGCATGGAAATGCCCAAATCCCACATACCTTTAATGCTGTGCCCTACTGTGGAACCCCTTTGTTCATCTGAACTTGTTTTTTTTTTTTTTTTTGGCCTTTTGAGTCACCATGCATTTGTTGATAATGAGGAGAGGAAGGGCCCTACTTCTACACTGCAGCCATGTTAACCTGGAAGTCTGGGGACCAGGTCTTATTTATCTCAGTATTTCTTCCAGCACTTAATGCAATGTATTACACATGCTTAATAAATGTTTGTAGAATGTTGAATGACTTTAGGTAAATAATTTGACCTCTTTCCATACCTGCATTATGAAGAGGTTGAATTGGATGATATTTAAGATGCTTTCTATCCATACTAATTATTCTCAATTTCTGTAATTATAATGGCTAAATTTATGGCATATATATATATGTATATATATGCCATAAATTTAGCCATTTCTGTAATTATAATGGCTAAATTTATGGCAAATTTATATATATATATATGCCATAAATTTAGCCATATATATATATATATATATATATATATATATATATGGTCAGAAGACCAATTATAATGGCTAAATTTATGGCATGTATATATATGGTCAGAAGACCAAGGTTCAAGTCCCACCTTGGATACATCCTGAATGTGTGATTCTGGACAAATCATCATATGTTGGTGTCCACAGATGACTTTCTAAGAGTATAAGTTGCAGGGTAGATAGATGGCTCAGCTGATAGAGAGCCAGCTTAGAAGTGGGAGGTGCTAGGTTCAAATCTGGCCTCAGACACTTCCCAGCTGTGAGACTCTGGGCAAGTCACTTAACCCCCATTGCCTAGCCCTTACTGCTCTTCTGCCTTAGAACCAATACTTAGAATTGATTCTGAGTCAGGTAATAAGGAGGAGGAGGGGGGACAAGAGTATAAGTTGCATAGTAGTTATGGATGTGCATTGATGGATCTTACAGGAATTCCTTATCTCAAAGAAATCATAAGGCTGAACCACATATTCAAAAAACCACATAGTCAGAAAAAATCATAATGCTACATAGCATTTTCTTTTGGGGGTGGTTTCCTATGATTTCATACATGCAGGAAACTCCCAACATTGAAATTCCTTCTACTGATGCTGACCAGCATCTGCCCATATTTTATCTTAGAGAGTTGCCTGGAGTGCTGGGTCAGTGACTAGTCCTAAGATCACAGTGTCTGGTGATCGGAGGCATGATTTGATCATGGGTCTTTCTGATCCCAAAGTTGGGACTCTAACCATTACTCTATACTGTCTTTCCATGTTCCATGTGGTTCAGTATTACTGGACTATAATAAGGGCTATATTTCCCCTTCATTATCTTTTCCTTAGGTAAGTGATGCTGCTCATAGCCCCATTAACTGTTTCTTTTCTTATATCTATTCAACCTTGCTTTCTACATCTCCCAAGTATAAATTCTCTGCTTCATTCATGTTAGCTTCCTCATTATTTCCTCCCCAGGTCCCAAACACATTTGCAGATTTGTTCCTATTTTCATATCTTTGCAGATACTTTCCCCTGAAATTCTTCTATTTTTCACTAATAATTTTTCCATCTTGCAAAATTCTATAGTTCCTTTTAGGGTTCATTTGGAGTTCTATTTTTTTCACAAAATCTTCCTTTTCTATTTGGATCTGTCCCTTCTCTGAATTCCTACAGCACTTGAAATAGGCAGAAATTTTGATTTTTGGATGTCTCTAATTGTTCATTTAAACTAAGATACATTATTATGTGTAAGAAAAGTACTGTGCTAAGTGCAAGGATACAAAAGTAAAGAAGGTGTACAAAGAAGGGGTAAGGAAATGGTCATACTTCTTTACTCTTTTAGGCAATGGAAAGATGTACTTCAATCAAAATTGGTAGCATTTGGGGGCAGTAAGCCATTGGCTGGCTGATGAATTAGTTGCATCCCTGGCATTCTTGAAAAAAGCAATACTTTCTAAGTCAAGAGGCAAGGAGAGCTCTCTCCTTAGGGAGGGAGTCACTTCTGACACCCAAGAAGACAGCCAGCTCTGGAAGAAGTACCTAATTCTTGAGTAGAAAGTGCTCTTTGCCTTTTCCTTCATGCCTTACCTAGAGTGCTGAGGGGGAGGGAGGATGTTTCACTATCCTTTCTACCCCAATTCCAATAGTGTCTGGAAGCAGAACAATTCACCTAATAGTTGACTAGTGGACAATAGGCCTGCAGAATCTAGACTGAGTCAGGCTGAGCTATAGAGAGGAGCAGACCCAGAGAGCCTAGCAGACTGATAAACCCAGCAAAGATGGCAGACCTAATGAGGTCTAATAAGACCTCATGGGTGTGCTATGAGAAGAAAAAACACAACAGGTCCCTGCAGTGCAAAAGGGATTTGTCCTGGCCATGCCATGCATGTTCTCTACATGCTTGATTCTCTCCTGGTATTCGTTGTGTGTGTACACTCTTCCAACGAACAATGTGTCCTTAGGGGAAAGCACATCCCAGGTTTATAGGAAGTTTTGTTATTACTGTTCGTTCTGTGCCATGTCAGTAAATGACTTTGCTCTAAAGTAACTGTGCCAACTGCTTGACCACTAAAAATAAGTGTAATCAGCTAGGAGCTCATGAATTATGATTCTAGGGGGGAAGAAGAATTGGGAAGAGAATAAGCATTTATTAAGGGCCTACCATGTGCATGATCCCATGCTAAGCACTTTATCAATATTATTTCATTTGATCCTCACAATAACCCTGGGAGGAAAGTGCTTTGAATAGCCTCATTTATATATCCTCAGGTAAACGGAGGTTAAGTGACTTGCCCTGGGACCCACAGCTAGTAAGTTTCTGAGGCGGGATTTGAACTCAAGGCTTCCGGACTCCAGACCCAGGGCTCAGAGATTCACTAGGCCACCTAGCTGCCTTATTTTAGCAGTGTGAAAGCACCCAAACTTAAAACTTTGGAATCATCCTTTAATTTTCTCTCTTCCTCATACTCTACATCCAGTTAATGGCCATTGCTTATTGACTCTACCTCCACAGTATATTTTGAATCTGTTCCCTCATTACTATTTTTCTTATTATTCCTCAAGTTCAGGCCTCTATAAGTGTTAGTAGCTTCCTAACTATTTCTGCCTCTAGTCTCTTCCTTCTTCAACTCACACAACTTCATACAACTAACACTTGTAATTTTAATTCATTATTCAAATTAAATCAAGACTGGGGCAGCTGGGTAGCTCAGTGGATTGAGAGTCAGGCCTAGAAAGGAGAGGTCCTAGGTTCAAATCTGGGCTCAGACACTTCCCAGATGTGTGACCCTGGGCAAGTCACTTGATCCCCATTGCCTACCCTTACCACTCTTCTGCCTTGGAGCCAATACACAGTATTGATTCCAAGATGGAAGGTAAGGGTTTAAAAAAAAAAAAATACCAGGCTGGAGTCTAGTCGTGAATAGCTCTGGATGCCAGACACAAAAGCTTATATTTCAGTGGCCATTAAAGGTCTTGATTTAATTTGTTGTTTTTTTTTAAATTTTTTTTTAAACCCTTAACTTCTGTGTATTGGCTTCTAGGTGGAAGAGTGGTAAGGGTGGGCAATGGGGGTCAAGTGACTTGTGAGTTGAAGAAGGAAGAGACTAGAGGCAGAAATAGTTAGGAAGCTACTAACACTTATAGAGGCCTGAACTTGAGGAATAATAAGAAAAATAGTAATGAGGGAACAGATTCAAAATATACTGTGGAGGTAGAGTCAATAAGCAATGGCCATTAACTGGATGTAGAGTATGAGGAAGAGAGAAAATTAAAGGATGATTCCAAAGTTTTAAGTTTGGGTGACTCTAAGAATGTTGGGGGGGGGGGCAGAGGCAGCTAGGTGGCTCAGTGGATTGAAAGTCAGTCCTTGAAATGGGATGTCCTGGGTTCAAATTTGGCCTCGGACATTTCATTTCCTAGCTGTGTGACCCTGGGCAAGTCACTTAACCCCCATTGCCTAGCTCATACTGCTCTTCTTCCTTGGAACCAACACAGAGTACTGATTCTAAGAAGGAAGGTAAGTGTCTAAAAAAATTTGATGGTATTATCAATGGAAACAGAATTTAGTGGTAAGAAAATGAGCTCAGCTCTAAACATATTGGGTTTGAGGAGATGGTAGGACATCCAGATGGCGGATGGAAATATGAGACAGCTATAGTGCTCTTAAAAAATTCTGCTTTATATTGAACTGTACTTCCGCTACCCATTAATACTTATTCTCCAATTGCCTTCCATGTATCTCAAGTCAGTGATCATATCTCCTATGAAACTTTCTTTTTTATGTAGACTAAACATTCTTAGTTCCTTTAACAAATTCTCATATGCCAGGATTTTGAGTCCATTTACCCCTTGGACTCCCCCTCTTCCAGATTTGCTTCAGCATGACAATGTTGATCCTAAAACATAGTGCCTAGAACTCAAGATATTTCAGATAAGATTTGACTGTGAATAATCTACTACATTTTCTTTCATTTTTCCCACTGGTGACTATCCTAGGAAGTAGTAGTCATTCAAATAGTGTTTGGGGAATTTAATGAAAATCTTCAAATAAATTGCTACCAACCTATGTCCTGTATCTGGCTTTGTGTTTCTGCAAATGACTTTTTAAATCTAAGAACAGAAAACTATATCGCTAAGAACTTTCACGGGTTAGATTCAGCTCTTTTCTAGCCTAAAGAATGATCAACAAACATACTGGATATTATATTTCATTCTTACTTTCTTTTATTTATATCTAGCAACAGGACCCCAAGAACACTGAATTGAAATCCAGAAGGCCTGAGTTTTAATCCTGCTTCTGCCACTTACTATCTACGTGACATCATGGAAGACACTTAACTTTTCTGGACCTTTGTTTCCTTATCTGGAAAATGATGAGACTGGACAAGATGGTCACTAAGTTCCCTTCTGGTTCTAAATTTTATGATCCTGAATGTCATAGGCTTAAGGAACTCTAAATTTTAATTTTCTATTCCTGAATATCATTCTTGTATACCTAACTTGGTTACAAGATCCCAAAAGACAGGGACCAGATTTGCAGTCCCTAAAGCGTTTAACACAGTGTTCATGCCCAGTTAGGCAATTTTTCGATTGGCTTTGAAGAGGTTCTTTCCCCCTGGGGGGGGGGGCATCCCCCACCTTACCTGTGAAATCAATTGAACTTGCATCTTTCTTAATCCCCTCCAATCTGCTTAGCTGAAAGTCCACACTTCCGGAATCATTGTCTGGAACAAAAGGAAATACCATCTCTTCAAGAGTGTTGAATCTAGAAATTAACATAGTATTAAATACTAATAGTGAGAAGTGATCAGTTAGGCTGAGTATGGAAAATGAGGAGTATAATTCTGATGGTCAAAAAACCCTCTCTGTTTTGGGGGGTCTGTGATATCCATAAGGTTTGCTTGTAATAAACTTCTATTTTAATGAAAAGAAAGCAAGATATACATATGGCACAAAGCAGCTGAAATGCTTTGGGACAATGATGTTGTATTTTGGTTCTTTTAACAATTAATTGACATGGCAAAGTCTTAGAATGATTGACTTTATAGTGAGTAAAGGATATATTAATCATTCTCCCTTTGACAAAAAAATTTCTATATTGTTGTTTGAATTCACATGCTAAAAATTTATTTTAAGTTACCCGTTGCTTTATAAAGGCTAAACAAATTAACAGCTATCCAGCTGTGCTAAGATCACTTTTCTGAAGAGTTTGTAATATAAAATCAGAGATTTAGACCTAGAAAAGAGCTTATCTATCATGTAGTTTCCTTCATCTCAAATTTTAGAGATGAAGAAAGGTGAAGCCATCAGAGATAAAGTGGCTACCCAAGAATACACAGGTTAGCAATAGCAAATAAGGCCTCCAACATCAGTCCTATGATACCACATTCAATACCTATGACACTTTTAATTCCATTACCTGCCTCATTAAAAAAATCAACAAACACACTGATATATAACCTATATCATACTATTTACCAACTGGGGGAGAAGGATGGTAAGAGGGGAGAGAGAATCTGAATTGGAAAATGTCAGAAAGCAATTGTTAAAAATTATTTTTATATGTAATTGAAAAAAAAATTTAAACTATTCAATTTTTTAAAATTATTTAGTGTCTGTGCTCTTGCAATAATGCCCAACATAGAAACATCTATAATTCCTGACGAATTACTGACAACTGAGAGTAGGTAATATGAAAAAAGCAGAAAACCCTCAAATTATCATAATTATTTTTGTTATGGTCTTACATTTTTAGCACTAGATCTACTTTCTTAACCTTTAAAAATCATTTGGTTAATGCAGTAGTGAATTTTCTCATTTTAAGTAACATTGTGCTGGTGGAAAGATATAAGCAAACTGGATGAAGAGAGAGAAATAGTGCTCAAGGGGGGAAAAAAGGTGTTGGCTTTCTTTTTAGAATTTTTAATTCCCTTTCCTGACCTATGAGACTGCTTAAGCTGCTCCAGGGCACCCTGATTCCTTTTTTGTCTTGGATATAGAGTCAGAAAAACATATCCTGCTTTTTAATAGCAATATTAATCATTTATCTGGGATCAATAAAATATGAGTTTATCTAGAATCTCTAGATTATCTCATGTCCATTCAGCTCTAAATCTATGTCTGATTCATCCTTAAATCACATCCTGGGAATAGATAGAGTGAACAGGCAAAATCTTTGCACGATATAATGGAAAAGGCCCCTAGATGGCTTTATGACTGTGGGCAAATCTTGTTCCAGGCCAAAGGATCTTGCTTCAAATTCTAGCTCTGGTACTTTCAAGCCTCTGTGACCTTGGACAAGCCCCTTAACATCTCTTAGTCTCAGTTTCTTTATCTATAAAAATGAGGGTGTTAGATTAAATGATCTTTTGGATCCTTCTAGGTAGGCAATTGGATATGGATTCTATTATAATTCTTTTTTTTTCCCTTAGGGCCTTAGCTTAATGAGTGCTTAATAAATGTTTATTATAAGTATGGGTGACTTCTTGATCACATGAATATCAAGATGGGGGACTAGATAGTTTCTCTGATCCTCATGATCTCTCAAACCTCTTCAAAACATAATTTATGTGCCAAAGATGAAACAATTTCAGCTGTCTCCATAATCTATGTCACCTGGAACCCAAAAGAAGGTTAAAAAAACAAAACAAACTCTATGAACTGATCACTGCCTTGAACTCACTTATCACCCTTTCCCTACCATCTACTATACTACCAGCTGTGAGGCTGTAGGAACCAACCCAAAGACCTATGTATGACCATGTACAAAACCCAAACCCATTCCCCAATCCCCCTCCCTTTTTCCAGTGCAGTGGCAATTCATTTGCTGGGACCTCAGTGACCAGCACCATGGCAGCATTCTGTACAGAAAATAATTTTTGAAGGAGAGTGGAGGAACACAGGGAAAGCATCAAGACACTTATCTGGACTTTAAAAGAACTCCCAGAGCCTAAGAGACACAAATTCTGAAATAAGAGAAATCTCCCTTGCTGTAACAATAGCACCAGGGTGGCAGCACTCTGACCTGCTGGGCCAGAGAACTGAGGAAGGGAAGAAATGGGACAGCATGACATATGGCACTCCCCAAAGCCTGCAGGAAACAGCTCAGCATCCAGCTGGGGCCTCTATCTTAAAAGTCACTTGAGGCAAAGAACTAGACTGGTGAATTGAGAATTGTCCAGCATGGGAAGAGTCAGAAAAGCTTTGAGACCCCACCCTCAAGAAAATTACCCTTAGAGGGGAAAGAATCAGAAAGTGAGCAATAGGGGAAAATAAAGGTGGGGGCGAGATCTCAGGAAGAGAACTCAAGAGATTTTAAGAATAAACAGATAAAGCAATAGGGAGAACATTAAAAGTAGATGGAAATATTGCCTCTAGATCAATATTCCCTCTATTTTTTTTTACAGATATGTAGACCTGCTATTATTCTGATTAGAAAATTATTACACAACTTGATGACTATGTGCCACTTTTAAAAGTTTTGTTTTGTAATATACATCAGATGAATATTTCTACTGAAAATGGAAAATCTGTGTACTTTTGATTTTATTTATCAATTGAATGGCAGAATTTTTTTTTCTTTCTTGATGATCACATCTGATTGTTTTGATTATATCTTGCATAACTTCAGGTTTCTGCTACTAGCTCTTGATAGCAAAGTAACCGTTCAGTCAATCATCACTTTCCCATCTCTTTGAAAAAAAAGAAGTCTGCCCATTTTATTGTTAATAGTCTAGATCACACTAAACCAATCCAATGGCAGTTGATAAGCCAATTAGAAAACACAGGGTGTCACGGAAAGGAAAACAAAAAAACATGTAAACAGTGACACAAATGTTGTGAAAATAAAATTTTAGTGTGTGCAAGAGCAAATCAGTCACTGGGTGGCAGTGTACCCTTGTAAACTAATTGGGAACTTTGCTCTAGATCTAATAAAACAGTTCAGACATATATGAATAATATTGCAAAACAAGGAATTATCCAACACTTAATGAGGCAGAAGGCCCTGTGGAATTTGAGGAGAATATGCAACCACAAAATGCTGTTCTTGGGAAGTTTAAAAGAGAAATAGAATTGTGAGAGCAGAATTTATGGCCTGCATAGCAAAAATAATTGACAGAATAGAAATATTTAAATCTGGGATAGCAAAACTCATGAGAGATAACAATTCAATAGAGAATACAAATACACAGAAGTTAAGGACAATCTAGAAGGAAAAAAGACATTAAAAGAAAATATGCTCTCTATTCAAGCCAAATATGCTGATCCTGAAGACAGGATTCAGAGACAACCTAAGTATTATAGGATTCCCAAAAGAACATATGACAAGAAATAATGAAAATTGCTCAGAACTTCTGAACAGAGAAAATGAAATACCAATTCAAAGAAATTTATAGATCACGTCCAGAAGAAAAACCCCAATAATTCAAACTCCCAAGACATAGTATAGTGGTTAAATTGTACAATACAGTTCAGAAACGAGAAGTTCTACAATAGATCAGGAGAAAGAACTTCAAAAATACAGTGAAAAGGAAATTTGAATATTATATATACATTCCTAAATGTATACAAATGTTAATATGTATGAAACTGATGTTTATTGTAGCACTTATTTTTTTGCGAAGTGTTTTTTATATACATAATTTTATTTAAGCTTCAAAGTAACCCTGAGTAATCAATTATCCCCATTTTAGAAATGGGAAAACTGAGCCTCACCGAGGTTAAATGATATGCTCAGGGTCATACAGCCAATAAATGTTAGAGGAAGGGATTTGTTTGGAGATCTTTCTAAATCTAAGTTCAATGTTCAATAAACATCCAGAGATTAGCTTAAACCCTGGATAAAGAAATACAATTCCTATATTTCCTGACCTTAAGGGGCACGTTGTCTGAAAACAAAGTATTCCACAAGGAAAGCCTTTTAAAAGCACATTTTCCTTATTTTAAATTGGGACTGATTTGTAAACATCTTAAGGAATTGGAGGTAGAAAGCAGGTTAGGAGCCTTCTAAGTGACAAAGTAATGTACTCATTCTGCAATTAACATTTCCCCTCAAATATCCCACAAAGCACCAAACGTATGTCAAATAATCAAGTATTTATTTATCCCGTCTTCCAAAGAACCCTCTTTTCCGTAGGACTGCTCTCATAGAGCAGTGCGATGCAATAGGAAAAATCTTGCAGGCTGGAAGCAGCAGTTGCTAAGGCTTTAACTAGCTGCGTGGCCTGAAAGACTTAGTTTTCTCACTTATAAAATGGAAAGAATAGTTTTTGTACTGGCTACCTCCCAGTAGGTGAAGTCCTAGAGGAAGAGCTTATATAATGGTTTCCATGGCTGTACAGCTTTAAGGTTTGCAAGGATTGAGGAACAAAGGAGTTGAGGTTTAGCTCCTATCCCAAATTAATGTATGCAAATAAGTATGCCATAACCTATACTTCCTTCTTCCCTCATTTCCCCTCACCCAAAGCCTACTGTCCCTTTAAAATCATCTGGGCGGGGGTGGGGGAGGCGAATGAATGACAAGGCCATTGGCCAATCAGCAGAAGCCCCGTTTCTGGGCCGGGTCCCCTCCTCCTTTAGCCGTTTTCCAGAACCACCCGGAGCTTAACGGTTGCTACGCGGATTGTTCCATGCAGGTTCTGCTCATAGGGGTGGACGGGCCTCAACGCACAGACGGTGCAGAGATTTCAGGACTCTATTCGAAATATTCACACAACAGCTTTGCGGAGTTGGATAAGAGATTTTGATTTAGAATAAACAACCTGTTATTGGTGTCCATTCTCGGGAGAAGATACTTTTGCATATCCTGTCCGCCACCGCCGTTTAGTTGGAACCAATTTCTTGGGCGGAAGTCTGTGGCGCGCCAGGAGCTGGGCAGGAGCTAGGAGAAATGGCGGTCCCGGGTGAGGCGTTGGGCATGGGCCTGCCTTGATCTTGGGGAGGTGATCCGCAAGGTTCTTGGGTCCCAAGAGGGAGACAGTGGAAGCCGAATGCGCCCTGCTCTTGAGCTGGAGAGGCGTGTTCTCCTTCCTCTGCAGAACAGGCTCGTCTGCACGTTCGGGTTTCGCGGGGGAGGGGAGGGAGATTCGCGAGGAATTTACGGGTCCCCAAGCGGCCCATCCCCAGCGGGACGTCTACCTAGGGGCGCGCGTGGGCGTGGGGGCGGGGAGGACCCCGCTGCGAGGCTGGGCTGGTTGGGGGTGGTTGAGAGGGGGACAGGTTGGCATTGGCTTGGGGAAATTGGAGGAAGGGTAATATGGTAAACGTGTTTAGGGCCTCAGGTAGTGGAAGGTATGGGAATTCAAGTTTCTAAGGTTAACAAAAGGCCTTCCACGCATTAGCCAGGTGTGGGGTGCAGGGAGATCCTGAGTGTTACCCTGGTTTGAGGATACTAAGGCCCAGAGAGGTGAGGTGATTTGCCCAGCTGGAAGTGTAGGAGGCTCAGGTGTCCAGGAGGTGACTGTCTTAAACAGAATGAGTTCATTCATTCCATCAGGAAGCCGCCTTTCCATTCATTCATTTGTTCGACATATATAATGTGCCTGGCACTGTGCTAAGCGGTTGAGGATACAAAAAAAGATTCAAATAACATTCTGCTCTCAAGGAGGTTACAGTCTAATGGGAAGAATTCAGGGCCTGCTGTACTGCCAGGCTTCAATCTTAGGCCCCAGCAGAGAGAGGACCTAGGGATCTCACCGGTAGTAAGAAGGAGCCTTTGACACTGTCTATCACTCTTTTCTCCTTGATACTCCCTTTAGATTTTCAGACCACTTGCTTCTGGTTCTTCTACCCATCTGACTCTTGTTGGATCTTCATATAAATCATTTATGCTAGGAAAAGAAGTGTTGTGTCCCACAGGGCTTTGACTTTGGACCCCCTTTTCTGTTCCCATTCTTTTATTTCTTTTGGTAATTTCATATATTTTTTTTAATTTGGAAAATTTTAATTAATTAATTAGTTTAGAATATTTTTACATGGTTACAAGATTCATATTCTCTCCCTACCCTCCCCCTGCCCCCTCCTGTAGCCCATGTGCAATTCCATTGGGTTTTACATATGCCATTGATAAAGACCTATAGTTTCCATATTATTTCCATATTTCCATATTATTGATATTTGCACTAGGGTGCTCATTTAGAGTCAATATTCCCAATCATATCCCCATCAACCTATGTGATCAAGCAGTTGTTTTTCTTCTGTGTTTCTACTCCCAGAATTCTTTCTCTGAATGTGGATAGTGCTTTCTCATAAATCCCTCAGATTGTCCAGAATTATTATATTGCTGCTAGTAGAAAAGTCCATTACATTTGATTGTGCCACAGTGTATCCATCTCTGTGTATAATGTTCTCCTGGTTCTGCTCCTTTCACTCTGCATCAATTCCTGGAGGTCATTCCAGTTCACATCTCATATCTATTTTTGAGCCTACCCTCCCTGCCAGTCTCCAGACATATCTCCAGCTGCTTATCGCACATCTTGGAACTTGATGCCCTGAAGACAAACTGAACTCTTTATCTTTCTCTCCAAATCCAACCCCCTTTCCAAATTCTCCATTTCTGTCAAGGGTATAGGTGTCTTTACAAATCATCTAGGCTCACAACCAAACCATCATTTTCAATGCAAGTCTCTTACTTCCCATATCCAATCTATTACCTAATCCTATCATTTCTACCTTCATAACATCTCCTATACATACATGATCCCTTGTTTCCTGATACTTGTGCACCTTTATCATCTCACACTTGGAGCTTTCTGGTTAATCTGCTTGCCACATCTCCCCATTATGGTCTATCCTCCACTGAACTTCCTAATGTGCAGATCTAATTGAGGCAGACAACTCAATAAATTCTAATGACTTGCTATTACCTTCAGGACCAAATAAATAATTTGTCTTTATATAGCTCCTGTTGTGTGCCAGACATTGTGCTAAGCAAAAAGAACCCTGGAAGATAAGATGCTATTATTAATCCCCATTTTATTGTTGAGGAAACCCAAAGCAAGCAGGTTAAGTGACTTGCCCAAGTTCATACATTTAGTACCTGAGTTCACTCAGGGACTTTCTGCCTTCTGGCCCAGTACCCTTTTTTCTGAGGGCCAAATGAGGTAATGTGTATAAAGTATCCTACAAGCCTTAAAGCCCTTTGTAAAGATTGGATTCATACATTCACTCTGACCATCTCATTTCACAGAGGAGAAAATCAAAAGTCCAAGAGAAATGAGGTGACAAAATAACACTTGAAGAATAACACTTGTTAATTGATTCACAACAACCAGATGAGGTTGTCATTTGTGGTTATATCAATTTTACAGCTGAGGAAATAGAGGTACAGAGAAGTAGAATCTTTTGCCCAAGGTTACACAGTAAAGCTACTGATTCCAGTGTTCTTTCCACTCCAGTGGATCATAGGTTTGGAGCTAGAATTAATCTTAAAAGGTTACTCAAAGCACCTTCATTTTATAGGTAGGGAAACTGAAGCACAGAGATGTTATATGTTTGAAGTCATTTATGTAATAAATAGCAGATCTAGAGTTGTGAGCAGAGATGAGTAAGGCCTTGATGCTTGCTCTTTGGGAGCTTATGATCTAGTAATGGGGAGAAGACAAGTATACCAATGAGAGAGAGAGAGAAGAGGGAAAGGGGAGAGGGGAGACAGGGGAGACAGGGGAGAGAGAGGAGAGAGAGCTACTGCCCCCTGGGGGGGGGTGGTGGTGGTGGTTCTGCAGCGATCCAGGGCAGCAGTGATGGCTACAGGTACATTTATCTTTCCTATTAATTGCTATTAAAATTTTTAAAAAATTAATTTCCAGGGGGCTAAGTAATATTTTTTCTGGAAAGGGAGCGGTAGGCCAAAAAAGTTTGGGAACTACTGCTATAGGTGATAACAATTACTTGGGGAAAGAGGGAGATGGTACTTTCTGGTAGAGAAATTATGGAGGTAGGGTAACATTTAAGCTAATTCCTGAAGGATCTGTAGAATTTCAAAAGTAATAATAGTTTATAGCTATAAACACTTTACATTTCTGATTTTATTTGGCTTTTTCAACAATTCCATGTAGTAGATATTGATGTAAGTTTTATCCCTGCTTTACAGATAAGGAAACGGGCTCAGAGAGTTTGAGTAACTTCCCTAACATCACAAAGCTAGTAAATGATGGGGCCAGGACTCCAGCCTGCAAGGAGGAGGTGGGGAAGAGGCTGTGGAAAAGGGTATTCCAAACAAGAATCAGCATAAGCAAAGGAACAGAGGCATGATCAAAGAATGATTCTTAGTGCATCTTGGGTGAACTAGGAATTTTAATAACCAAGGCAAATTGTTTTGGGAGTAGTTGAAGTAGTCTAGAAATAGGTCGTGGGAGTTGAGGTTGAAGAACTGAGAGGCCAAGGTGAAGAGTAGGAGTTGGGGATTGGGAGAAAGAAGGGACCCTGAATTAAATATTCCATTCATTGGGGAGAAGAACCTCCTTCCCTTCTGTTCATGGATAACAGGAATCTGGACAGTATGAAGGGAACTTTAAAGAAGAGATATTTACTGAGTTAGAGTAACAGAAGAAGAGTTTGAATGTGGCAGTGGGGAATGAGGAGTATGCCAAGTCTCTTCTGGCTATATATGATATGTTCAAGTAAGAATGGAGCAGCCAGCCTTGGATCGGGTGCCAAGGGATGTGCTATCTTTAGAAGAAAACCAGCTTTAATTGAGATGGGAAGATAAGAAAGGAAGAGATCTAGCATGAAAAAAGTTTAACAATGGAGGAGACTTCCATGGGACACTGGAAGGGAATGGTAACTATACATGACAGATAATTAGTAGGTGCTTTAATATATTTGTTGTTTGAGAGGTATTAGGAGAAAGGAGAATTTTACCCAGACAAAAGGTATTTTCAAATCAGAGATTTGAAAGAAACAGGAGGCAAGAATTGACTAGCTGTGGTGCACAGTGAGTACCAAGTATAGATTGGTCTCAATGCTGTAATTTAAATGTTCTTATGCCACTTCAGATCTTGACTGAGACTATGCTCTCTTAGTTGATTCTAATAATTCTCTAGGTGTCTTATATGGATAAATTCTCCTGTTAAGATAGGGGCAGGTTTGCCTTTTTTCTCCCTCATTGGGAAGACAGCCTAAGAATCGGGTAAGATGGCTATGGGACCCTAGTTGTTAGCAGCCCCAGTCCAGGAGGGAGGCAAGAGACCCCTCAGATAAACTTCATGGTGCCATGCTAGATCCAACTCCAGGGTATGTGGAAAGGGAGTTTGTGAGAGATGATGCTGGAAATCTAAGATGTAAACACACTGGAGGACTTTGAGTACCAGTCTGGCATTTAAAAGCCCTAAAGATTTTTGACCAGAGACTGACGTGATCAGAGGGCATTAGGAAAATCTGTGTCATTTGGGAAAAGTTGCTTACCTACAAAAATAGATACTCTCTACAAAAATTTTCCCATTCTTGTCTTCTATAATCATAGTAGTCTTTTCTGGGTTACTAGTAACTTTAAATGGCATTGGGATGGGATAAAACTTATTTAATAGTCATTATTAAAATAAACACATTTTCCCCCAGGTTCCAACACCATCTTACTCTTGGCCCTAACAATCACAGTCATCCAGGCCCTAACACCCAGCCATTACCTCACCCAGCGTGATGTTGAACGACTAAAATCTTCTCTGAACCAGCCTTTCTCAAATTTGGAAACTGCTTTCTACTCTATCGTGGGACTCAGCAAACTTGGTGCACAAGTGCCTGATGTAAAGGTGAGGTTAAGACTTTGGTTTTCCTACTAAGTATCAGTTGCAAGGCAAAAGAGTAATAAGAACTAGGTCCATGTTGGTGACACATGTGCTGCTATAGTGTGCCAGAGGGGGCTGCTCCCTTCCTCTTCTCAACACAGGTCTGAAGACATTTCTCTCATCACCTATCCCTCTATCCAGCAGCCCAGTGGGAGCGCTTCCTCCCTCTGTCTGGGGTAAGGTGTGGGGCTCATATGCAGCATGAGAGTTGTGGTTTGGGCATTCGGTTTCTAAAAGGTTCACCATCACTGGGCTAGGCAATTGGGGTTCAGTAACTTGCTCAGGGTCAAACAACTAGGAAGTATCCGAGGCTAGATTTGAACCCAGAACCTCCTATCTGCGGACCCGGCACTCTATCTACTGAGTTACCTAGCTGCCCTATTGCCTATCAGCTTTTAAAAGTGCCTTCATTGCCATCTCCATTTCTTTCACTGGAGGTTTTTTTCCCCCTTACATAGGACAGCAAGAGCCAATTCAGTTCAAATATTTTTCTTTCAATACAATTTTGTTTTTTCTGTACAGTTAAATATTAAATGCCTATTACCTATTTGGTATTATGCATTGTGAGACATGAAAAATATTAGATGTTATACCTCCAGACCTCTAGAAGCTTATAGTCTAGTTGGAGAATCAAGACCCAAAATCTTAAGACAATTACTATAATAGAAGGCAACATGTGATAATTACCAAATGAGCAGGTAGTAAGTAAATGCTTTTGATTTAGTGTTCTGAGAGGAAGAAGAGAGATCATAGCAGAATTAGTGTGATGTAGGAAAGCTTCACAGAAGAGGTGGGATTTGAACTGGCCTTGGAAGGATACATAAGATTCAGAGGGTTTAGTGGGAGAGCATTTCAGTCAAGTGAGATGACATAAGCAAAGGAAACTTCCATAAACATGTCCGAGATACAGTATAGTAAATGAATTTGAACGGAATAAAAAGTTTGTTCCTGGAGGCCATA
The DNA here is from genome assembly GCF_016433145.1 of Gracilinanus agilis. Classification (NCBI taxonomy): domain Eukaryota; kingdom Metazoa; phylum Chordata; class Mammalia; order Didelphimorphia; family Didelphidae; genus Gracilinanus; species Gracilinanus agilis. Next base: position 338,566,152 of record NC_058131.1, on the reverse strand, counting down.
GAGAGTCAGTGAAGGTTTTTAGGAACTCTCGAGGAAACAGTTCACCAATATTCTGATAATTACAGGTTTAAGAAATGTTTCCCTTTTAAACTTTGTAGGAGAGAATCATCAGATGGTTTCCAGTCTTGTCTGGATAATAAACATCTCTTAATAGATAGAGTAAAACAAAACTTTTTGAAATCTTACAGCAACAGAATCAAAGGATAAGAGTCACAGAACTTAAAATTTTAGATTAAAGAGTCTAAAGAACTGCTCATAAATTTTCTTAGGTTCATTCAAAGATAAACTAGTGAGGCTTAGCAAATTCTAGAACTCTAGAGTATTACAAGAAAGGCAAAATACTAACAGGTAATAGATTATCAGAAATTACACAAGCAAGTAATATAGCCTTTTATTCTACAAAGAGGCAACAAGGTTCCCCTTAGTTTTTTCAGGTTAGTCTTCATAGTAACATCAAGCACAACAGATAAGATAGGCAAATCTTGAGGCCTGTTCCCACATTCCCCACTTTTTGTGCACAAGGGAAGCAAATCATCCTAGATATCATCTAATATGTATCATCCCAGATAGGATATCTTTGCTCATAGTTTATGAGCATGACATAGCAAACATTAGGGACAAGTGACCCTCATAGAAGTCAAGGAGAGACAGAACTTGTGTCCTAGGAAGGGATTAAAAATGGTAGTTGCTTTGTGCAAAGCAAAGGAGAGGTAGCAGAGGCCAAGGGCTGAGATACACAGGCAAAGGATATGAAATTACCTCATACTCTCCAAGCTTCCCGGAGTCTAGTTAAGTACTGAGCCATCCAAATAGATCCTAGGACCTTTTTATTTTGGGATCATCATGATTTTCCCTAAGGTTCTCAGGAGGGAGGGAGAAATGTAGCAATAGCTTTGCTGTCCCCTTTTTTTGCCAATTAGGATATCTAGTCTGTCTTGTTTGTGTATTATTCAGGGATATGGAACAGAACAGGATTTTCCCCTGAAACTGTGAAAAGGCCCATGCCTACCAGAATGGACATTTTAAGTTTTTCACAAGTGGGAGAGTGAAATTGACAAAGGAATAATCAATCCCAAGATCCCAAAGTTCATTTGTGACTAGAAAGCATCTTTATGCATTCCCTTTGTCACACAAATCTTCAGTTAGTCTTTCTATAATTGTCTTTCTACTTGTCAAAAGATCTATTTAAAGGTAATAGATAGATGGTAGAACTGGTTGGTGGCCTTGGGAATAGGGACAGAGTTGAAAGGGAAAATCCATAGCAATTTAAAGCACTGTTCCAAGGAAGTATCTAGCAAGGTTCTTTTTGTTTTTTGGGCAAGATATCTTATATTTGGGTATGGAAATCTTCTTTCTGTTCATTTCTTTAGTGTTTTAATAATTCAGGATAGGGTTAGAAGCTGTAACTCAGAATTGTCTTGCTATTAAATAAGAACAGTTTTCCTGTTAGTGGTAGATCTTATACTCATGAGAGCTATAAGTAAAATGTTTGGTAATTTAAAATAATTTCAGCACAAATTTTAACTATCTTATTTAAATTCTGTTTTGCCATTCCTGTAGATTCAGGGTAGGGAAAATGTTGCATCTGGAGTAGCTTATAGATTTCTTTTGTTGTTTGTCCTGAGAATGTGTAACTCTGTCTTAAGGGACTGAAGTTGGGAGTAAATTCTTTTTTCAAAAAGTCTGTTACTAATTTTATTGCATGTTATTTTATGCACTTATGCCTTTTATATATCCTGAATACATACAACAACTCATATACATCTTCATAGTAATAGTATTTAGATATTTAATAAATTAATTTGTACATTTATGAAAAGTTCCCAAAACAGGAATAAGCTACTCTCTTTGCTCTTACAGACTTTTCTACACCTTGGCCTTGGCAAATGGTGCTTGTCATCTATTATCGTTGGGAAATATGGGGAAATATTTAAAGCAAGCCAACTTTGAAAAAACTGTTTCAGTAAGCTTCTCCCTTTTGTTTGTGTGTACCAGATCTTGGTGAATGGGAGCAAGGTACACGATTAAGCACGGTCATAGTTTAGAGACTGCCAGTCTTCAATCATCTTTCTCAGTTTCTGAGACCTAATCTTAGAGGTAGCAACATCCTCAAGAAAAGTTTATAGGAGACTGGTTCTTAGGGAGGAGGCAGAAACAACATAGATCTGTAGCCTATGGTTTAAGAAGGGTATATTATGAGCTTATCTTATGAAAAAAAAGATACAGGATGGTTGGCTGGTGCTACTCTTAGGAAGTATACAATAAAGATATTTTACCCACCACTGAAATCTCAAAAATATATAGTGAAATGAATATATCATCCATCATAGGTCAGAGGATTTTACTGTAAAAGGGGAGAGTATAAAATAAATACTTATTCTAGCATTAAGCTTCTGGCACATCTGTTCTGAAAGTCACAGACAGACTTTTTTTAGGTATATAAAGTCCAGACTCCCTTAACTCTGATTTTTGGTAAAGATCAGAACTATTTTTGAAACAGATGGTTTTATGCATCATTACTTCATATCATTCAAAGGCTGTAATGCCATAGCTTGTGGTCTCATAGGTGGGAAACTTTCAGTTCATTTATGAAATAGGGTTATCTTTTCACCACCTTCACAGAACAGATGCTCAGACCTTCTCAGCAATCAATATCTACTTAGAACAGGTTTAGAAATGTGCCACCATTTAGCACTTCCCAAAAGGTAATCCTTTACATATTCCCCTTGTAGGGTGAATTGCTAACTTATCAATAAGCATTTATTAAGTACATTCTATGTGTTAAGTATTGTGGATAAAGTAATGAAAAGCTGAACACTCCCTGCACCCAGAGAGCTTGCATTATAATAGGGGGAGACAACATGTAAATATATAGGTGTTTACCAGATACTATAATGTAAATACCCAGATGATCTGGAAAGGAATGTCCCAGGAAAGGCTTTATGCTGAAGGTATCTTGAGTCTTAAGGAGAACCAGAAATTCTAACTGGCAGAGGTAAGGAAGATGATACCAGTGATGGGAGACAGCCAGTGAAAATGCAGTGAGATAGGAAATGGAAAGACTAGCAAGTAAACTAGTATGGCTAGACTATACTGTTTGTGAAGTGGAGTAAGGTGTAAGTCTTCAAAGTTAGGGAGTGGCCAGGTTGTGAGACACGTTAAATGTCAGAGCAAATTTTTTGAGTTTAGAGGCAGTAGGGGACTCTTTGGAGTTTATCGAGTAGGGTGAGATCTTCTGAACACCTCTTTTCAGAGGGAGTGATCTGAGAAGGTCACTTTTTAAGAAGGTCTATTCTATAAAACAATGATCAATACTATATATGGTAAATGTCGAGGTCATCCTTATAGCTTTAAAGCCAACTGAGATCTCATACCATCTGGATACCTTCTGAGATGCTGGACACATGTGCATAGCTCCCTTTGGCAAGGATATCTTGCTAGATCATTTTAGAGGATTTTCTTTGTGATTTTTACTCACAATATGATTATTGATTACTGGTTCTCATGCCATTCCTTACCATTAATTCTATTATGATTACAACTTATTTTTATATTATTATATGTAGAAATTATACATACACAAAATATAAAACAATGAATATATCAACAACTTAACTAAGTTATCTTTTATACTGTGTCACTTGATTGACCAGATTACAGGAATGGTAGAGATCTCAACTCAAATTGGAGAAATTCTCATTTTCTTTTTAAACTTAGTTTTTAACCCTTTTCACTATGAGGCTTAACCTTGTAGACTTGAAAGAAGTTTTTTAAAACTCCAACAATTTCTTGGCAGTTATTCAACCATAAAAACAATACCATCCTTTTCTGGAATCTATTCCAGCTTTGCCCTGTCAGGCTTTCAATATAAACCTATCATTAGGGTTTTTCTTTTTGTTACAGTTTAACCTCTTTCTATTTTTTTCTTCTTTGATTAAACCCAGATATAAAACTTAGACTTTTCTAGAACTGGCAGGGCTTAGGCTTCTATATTATATACAGACAAGAAGTCAGGGTGCTTCTAGGGCAGGTAGAGCAGATTTAAATTACTTTCCTCCTTTTGTACTGGATCCCATTCACCTCACATTTAACCTGAACGTATAGTGGAAATGAAGGCAGCCAGTGTCAAAAACAGCACTGTAGTTTGATCATATAGGAAAACACATACAAAATAGATACTGTTGGGTTGATGGCAGAAAGGGTTAGGGCTCTCAATTAAGAAAGACAACGATCAGGACCCTTTGTCCCCTTTCCCATAACTTCCTTACAATAACAGTCAAAATTTTGACAACCAGGACCCTGTGGAGTTAAAACAACAAAGTTGTCCCCTTAAAAAAAATCAACAGACAATAGAAACTTTTCCTGGGGTAGCCTGTGTTTTCTTCACAGGTCTAATAGAACCAGAACCACAAGAGTAGAGGACCTCAGTTATACCCAATAGAGTCTGGCAAAGCTCTGATAGTTACAATAAGAATAACAAAATCCTTTTGAGCCAGAAATACAACAGTTCAGGAACAGAGAGCAGAAACTAGTCCAGCCCAAAGCCATCTCTGAGACTGGGATGGTGTCTTCCACTAAGGTCCAGCCTTCAACCTCTCAGAATAGCACAAAAGTTCCAGAGCTGTTCATCAGAAAAACATGTCATCTAGGGCAGTGATGGGCAAACTATGGCCTGTGGGCCAGATGCGGCCCCCTGAAATGTTATATCTGGCAGGGCAACATTGTTCCTAATCTGATGAATACAGTGAGTAGGCTACAATACAATGAAACTTCGAAAGAGTTGCCTTAGATACAGACTGACAGATGAGCATTTCCTTTCCTTTGGCCTCCTCTTTAAAAAGTTTGCCCATCATTGATCTAGGGGGATTCCTTCTCAGAAATATGTTTGGTTAAGCCATGTAGTCTGAGCCATCGATGTATATACTCAGTCCCTCTAAGACAGGGGTCGGCAACCTTTTTGGCTGTGAGAGCCATAAACGCCACATTTTTTAAGATGTAATTTTGTGAGAGCTGTACAGTGCTCACAGTGCGCACTCCTGTAACAGCGCCTGAAAAAAAATTGACTTTATGGCTTCTGCAGAAAGAGCCATACGTTGCCGACCCCTGCTCTAAGAGATTAAATCTCTTACTTAGAATGAGCCTAAAGAAAAGTCATGGAGGGCCAATAGCTGCCACGGCCTTGCTCCAAAGCCAGGATACTGTATTCAGAGAACAGCTATAGCATTGAATTTTAGCCTCAGAACTAGAAGAGAAAACCCACCACTCCTCTGCTAACCAATCAAGGCATACTGTTTTCATGTATCAAATGAGAAGGACTCACAGCTAGACAGTAAGAATCTTTCATTCTTTATACTAGTATTCTTAGCACTTGATGGCAAAAACAGTAATAGAAAAGAAGAAATGGAAAAAGGAAACGTTAAAAAAAGATGAATTTTATAGGGCTTTGAGGAATTATTTGTTATTTATCTTCTCCAGGGAGAGGGAAAATAAAAATATGTATCCAAAATTTTAAGCCTAAGAGAATATTGACAGAAATAAGGAAATTTTTTTGAAAGACAAGTTTGACTTTAGACATTTTAAATTAAATTTGATGGCAAAATATTGAAATGGAGATGGGAGGTGTTGAGGGGGTCAGTCAGAATTTGAGCTGAAAATGTAGAATTGAATTGGTTGCATATATATAGGATACTTGTGTTTGGTTTTGGACAAAGAATTTCATGTGCTAGTAAACATTGCCAATATTTTACAAATGGGTTAGACCTTTCACCTTAGGCTTTCAACATTCATGTTTTATTCATTGACCTTATGGAATTTATAGGTTGGCTTAAAAAATAGCCTAAAAATAGCACTTTGAGATTTAACTTACAATAAAATGTTCCTTCCTGAATTCCATATTCTCTTTATTTTATGAAATATCTAGAAACTATGATGCTAAGCATATAAATATGATAAAAGGGAATTGTACCTAGGCCTTAAAGTTATTTAATTTATTGTTGAGCTGGTTGTTTGATGGATTCATCAAATTGAGGGTTATATCCTATTTACCTCTACCTCATTGTGCGGGGGTGATGTGCCTTGTTTTTTATCTCTTGCTCTTTCAGTTGGTGAAAGAGATCCCCAAGCAGAATATTGTTTGCTTTTTGAAATTTAATCAATGCCGCTCCAACAAAAATGCCAGGTCTACCACAAGAGTTTGAAGTAAATTTATTGAATGATATTTTTAGCAATGTTGGTAGGTAGAAGACTCAAATGCAAGAATTAAAATGGAATGACATTATGGGAGTAAAGAGCCCTATAGAATTCACTCAAAGTACAATGTAAGAAGACTAGGTTCACTGGTTGTCTATCAGTTGACTGGGACTTTTCAAAGTTGAATGTTTTTGTAAAATCTGATCTGTGCCCTCCTTCCAGGTTTCTGTTTCTTTTATGACACAATAAGCAACAGTTCAAACTATAATATCTTAAACTTTGGGAAAAGGACACAGAAATGTGTACTTCTTTGTGTTGCTTTGTACACATAAAAATTGCATTGCATTGCTCCCATGCAACCATTTTATTCTTAATAGCTAGATGTTATGCTACAGCTTTCCCACAAGATGGAGACAAAGCCTATACTTTTATAGCAAACCTTGTGCATATAAGAATTTGCATGTTGGATTAAGCAATTTGTTTCCTTCTCCTTATGCTTAATTTATAAATCTTTTGAAAATTTTTCTTTTCCCCTTCCTTTCTACAAATGGCATTCTTTCTAAATACTTTATTCAGAATTTTAATTTAGATTCTTGTTAAATGCTAAGCTAGTTTTAAGATTTGTTTTTGAATAACTGGAATGTATATTATAACTCCACAAACCAAAATATTCAGTGGTGTTATCTCTGTGTGAGAGCACACCTTAATATTTCTACTTTTATCTTAGTGTGGGTCATGGCGGGGGGGGGGGGCGGGTTAACAACCATCCTGTTGCTTTTGTATGTTAGCTTTCAAGTATAGCAAGAATGTTTTGTATGAGGTACTTGCGATTTTCCCCATCTCTCTTAAAATCATGACTTAATTTTGATTTCTTTTTTTTCTCTAGCAAGCCTGTACCTTCATCAAATCCAATCTAGATCCCAACAGTCTTGACTCCCTTTTTTATGCTGCACAGTCCAGCCAGGTCCTTTCAGGGTGTGAGGTAAGTCAGATCTCCTGAATCTAATGTTACAATCTGTGATGTAGCATGAAAACTTCTTTTGGCATCTTTCATATTACTAAGAATTGGTGGGGTAGGGGAAGGAATTATTTGGGTTTAATAAAAGTATCATTGTTTCCTGGAAGTTCTTTTTTATAGCATGAAAGAGAGTTCAGTTCTGTCTAGTTTTTGCTTTTTTCTTAATATGAAGCTTAATTTTTTTCTTAATTTTGACTTTTTTTAGAAAAGTGGCCCTTTTTGTAACAATTTTCCCCCTGCTGTTTGGGGAAATTTTGATTTCCTTTTCTATCCCACCTTTTTTCTTGAAACAAAAGGAAAGGATAATATATATGAAAACTTCTTCCTCACCAAATTGCTAGAATGTTTATATTCTTGAAAGCATGAGAGCATTGTGCAAAGAAAAATGACTCTCCAAACTAGGGATCCAGATATATTAAAACATTGGTGTGGAAATACTGGCAAGTTTGATGACTTCCCATCATCACTTTACATCAGCCATAGGGAAGAGCCACTAGATTGGCTAGTTACCAATATCTGATATGAATTCCTCTATGTTTTTACTAATTTTTTCACAGATTTCTATTTCAAATGAGACCAAAGATCTGCTCCATGCAGCTGTGAGTGAAGATTCATCAGTCTCTCAGATCTACCATGCAGTTGGAGCTCTCAATGGTTTTGGCCTTCCTTTGGCATCTCAAGAAGCACTCAGTGCTCTCACTGCCCGTCTTAGTAAGGAGGAAACCGTACTTGCGTGAGTCATTGTTAAGAAGCATTTATTCAACTCCTGATAACCTTCAATATTGTCACTGTGTTTGGAGAGTTTCGAGACAAGTTTTGCCTTTTTGGATGAAGAAAAAAACTAAACTAAGACGTGATTGGACAGTTTGTGTATGGTATAGAGTCAGGGACATAGAAAGGAAGGATAATTGAATCTTAGGAGTAAAGAATAAAAATAAAAGCAAGTATGAAATAATTGTAATTCATATTTCTAGAGCACTTTAAGGTTTTACAAAGTGTTTTCCTCACAGTAATCCCATGAGGGAGGTGTAGAACAAGTTAACAGTTATCATCTTCATATTATAGAAGAGCCTCAGAGAGTTTAATCGATTTGTCCAAAATCACACAGCCACAAAGTATTAAAGCTTGGTTTTGAACCCAGGTTTCCTACTTTAGTATTCTTTCTAATATCCTATTGCCTCTCTGATTAGCTGTAGAAATAGTTCTTTGTCTAAAATGGCTATAGTGGGGACATGTCAAAAAGAAATGAGACAAGAATATAGGAATTCTTAGAGGTGAGGGTTGGGTGAGAAAGAAAGGCTGAAGTGAGAGAAGAAGGAGTTTCCTATACCAAATAGGCTACTATCTTGAAAAAAAAGTAACTTCAGTAGTAGTGGGAAATGTCTTTTAAGGGGATTGATTATGTGGATCATGCAGTAGTTTATTTAGTATTTAAGGCAGACTTACTTCAAGCGATTGTTTTAGATGAGCCACTTGTCCCCTTTACAAAATGCTTTCTTCATTCATGAACTACACTTTCATGAATTTGATTTAAGGGAAAAAACAATTTGAAAGTTTCCAGTGTTGAATGTTATAAACAAATTACTCTAAATTGTTTTGTATTCATTTATTTAATGCTCTCAAAAGGGAAGGAAATTGGTGGCTGGGGAGTAAGTATTTAAGGCTTGTGATAAAGCTGCCACCCTGTGGCTAAGCAGATTTATTTTCATTCTTAAACATCTAATCCAAATTTTTTCCTTTTGATTCCACCAGCATGATGTATTTTAAAGAAGAGGGAAATCATATTTTAATTGGAAAATCTTTTTCTCTCCTTTTCTTGTTTTTCCCTAGTTTTGCTTCTATTCCTGGCAAACACTAGGATCTTAGTCATGTTTAAAATTCAGTTTTGTTCTCCAACTGCAACTGTAACAGTGATCTTTAAGGACCATACTTCATATGGACTCTCATGCTTTTTTTTTTTTTTTTTTTAAACTCTTACCTTCCACCTTAGCATCAATACTTTGTATTGGTTCCAAGGCAGAAGAGGGGTACGGGTTAATGGGGATAAAGTGACTTGACCCCGGATATCCTGTCTCCAGACCTGGCTCTCAAATCTACTGAACCACTTAGCTAGATCCCCTCATGGTTTCTTTTAGCGAACTACAACTTCCTTGTTTTATAATACAACATTTCAGAGAAATAAGTTTTTCAGGGAGCAGGTTGGAATTGCTATGAAGTTAATAGATATCATCGTACACAGAAAATGTCTATTTTGCATTCTCTAGCATATTGATTTTATAAATGGTGATTGAGCCCTAGACCAAACTGTACCACTGTACCATTTGTCTGGTACCCTGAAAACAGTGAGCTCACTCAACCACCAGATGACCAGTTTTCCTGTTTTCATTCAGAGAAACACTATTTACATTTTTCATGGTTCATGCCTTCTCAGAGTAGAGTAATGAACATTTAGAGGTAGAAGGTTGTCTTAGGGAACATCTAATCCAAATTTTTTATTTTTATACGAGAGAAAACTGAGGTTCATAAAGATTTAAGTAACCTAATTGCCCAAATGAATGACAGAACCAAGATTAGGACCAGGTCTCCTGACTCCTAGGTCACTGTTTCTTGTAATCCATTGGTTGCTTCAAAAGGCAATAAATATTTATTGAGTCCATACTCTGGCATAGCATCATGCTTGGATTTATGTGGCATTGAAAATAGAACTCAAAGCTGTGAATTCAGGGGAAAGAGAAATTACTGTGATTTGGGAGACATTCACAGTTATCTAAATATTGGGAGAGTTCTCTATCTCTTCCATAGAAGGTTTTCTAACTAGTAATCTGTGTGAATATTGTTACCAAGAATACAATTTTTTATATATTATATAATATGCAATGTTATATAATATATAATAAATGTATAGCTTGCTTTCTGCCTGTTCACCACTTTATTCTTTCTAGCATATTCTGAGGGAAAAGGGGAAAGCCAGTAATTTTAATTATAAACCTTCATATGTTCTTCTCATAGACAGCTCTGATAAAAATTATTAGAAGAAAAGTTTGTCTGCATTATCTGCAGAGTTTGTTAGCACATGCTCTGAGCCTTGGATACTTGGATAATTGAAGATGAATTGGAGGGTTTGAATCTAACAGTAGACGCATGATCTCACTGACTGTTTAACTTTAGTCAGTTAGCAAGCATTTATTGTTCCTGCTATGTGCTAGGCATTGGAGTCATGAGTTTAAAAGTGTAGAGCCCCTGCTTTCAAGGGACTTACATTCTGCTAGGTGGATGCATTATGAGTAATACAATTAAGATAAAGTAAATAAAAGATAAGTAAATACAAGAAATATGCAAAATAAATACAAAGTGATTTGACAGGGAGGCTGCTAACAACTAGGGAAACTGGAAAAAGGTCCCTTGCAGGAGCTGGCACTTGCTTAGACCTATGAGGACCTAGTTCCAAGGGAAAGAGGAGAGAAAGCATTCAAAGCCCAAAAGACAGCCTGATCAAAGAGGCAGTGGTGGGGTAAGTGTGATCAGCTTAGAAAGAACCTGGAACTAGGTTGTGATATACTTTAAATGGCAAATAGAAGAGTTCATACTTTATATACTAGAGGTGATTTAGAGCCTCTGATGCTTCTTGAGCAAGAGAATGATGTGGTCAGAGCTGCACTTGCCATCTGAATTCTCCCATGGGGATCCACCTAATGGCCTGGAAGGTTTGAATACACTAGTGGAAAAGGAAGTGGAAGGTAAAGTGCTGTTCAGTTTGTAGACTTTTTCCAAATACCCCCAGATAGTTTATATTCCCTTTGGCTGCATATGACTAGTAGCTCCTTTGGTGTCAGAAAATACCTCTGAGTTTGGGATCATACAAATGGCATTGTCTTTGACTGTTTAGGAGACACAGGCACTAAGAAGTGAAACCACCATTATATGAGTCCATCTGTGATGATCTCTCCTGTCTCCTGCTTCCTTTTGGGGCCATTTCTACTGCCCGTATGGTTTGTTCTACTTAATCACAGAGTGGAACAAATGGAGATAGTGACACCAAACATATCTAATAGTAGAGGACCATCGCTGACTAATCTCAGAAAAGGGAAGGAGTGAAAGGGTAGCAGGTATCAGAAAAAAAACTTGTTAGTTTGTATTTTGGATGAATGATTTTGAAAATATTTACCTAGGATAATCTAAAATATAACAGATGTTGAAACTGGACTTCTCACCTGGAGAAGCAGTGTGATTTATTGGAAACAGCACTGAACTAGGGTCAAGAAACTGGAGTTCTAGTCCTGACTCTCCTCATGAACCAGCTAACTATGTGACCATCTCCTCCCTGAACCTTAGTTTCCTTATTTGTAAAATTAGAGAATTGTACCATTTGGCCTCTGGGTCTCCTTTAGTATTTTGTGATTATGAGCTAAGTACTTACTAGCTTTTGTTTTCTAATTAGATTCACAACTAGGATTTTGTCATTTGTTTAGATAGACTTGTTCCTAGCAAGAATATAAGTATATATAAAAATAGACTTGCTCACTCCAGATTTTTCTTTTTTTTTTTCTTTTCACTTTTACAGAACTATTCAAGCTTTACAGACAGCATCATACTTATCTCAGCAAGCTGATCTAAGAGGCATTGTAGAGGAGATTGAGGTAAGAAATTAGCATTCCATCTGAGATATAGGGCTAATCCTGTTGAAAATTCTCCAGATAGCCAGCCTAGTATAAAGAATTATTTGGTTTAGACATTTATTTTATTACCCTCTGCTACTTTTTTTTTTTTAACCCTTACCTTCCTTTTTAGAAGTAATACTGTGTATTGGTTCCAAAGCAGAAGAGTAGTAAGGACTAGGGTTAAGTGACTTGCCTAGGGTCAAACAGCTAGGAAGTGTCTGAGGCCAGATTTGACCTCAGAGTCTCCCATCTCTAGGCCTGGCTCTCAATCCACTGAATCATCTAGATGCCCTCTCAATATTCAGTAACATTTATACAGTACTTCCTGTGTACAAGTCACTACTAGGTACTGGGGACACAAAGACAAAGACTAAACAATTTCTTACCACAAGCTTACATTCTACTGGGCAGAGACAGAAAACACATGTGTGAGAGAAAAATCCCCCAAGCCCATTATGTGAAGATTAGATTTTAATGTTATCAGTAGTCTTGAGATAATCATGATGGTAATTCTTAGATAGATAGCATAAGTTGTGATTTTAGCAGGTTTTTGTGAATATTCTGGTATAAGTATTAAGGTTTTGGATTAAGGAAATAACTGCTTTTGCAAGGCCTTAGTGCCAACCCCACCCTTCAGTGTTGCTGTTTCAGGCACCCCAACTTGTGATCTTTTATAGGTCAGGATGTCTGACCTTTAGTTAAGAACCTGGTACCACTCATCTCCACCCACTCTTAGCCCAGGCATCATTGCTTTCCCCCTTTCCATTAAGTGATTCTTAAGTCATGATCAAAAGATTTTTTTACCAAATAAGAGGTGCTTCCTAGTTGACCTAATCTTATGGACAAATCAGAAGTACTTTCTAGCTGACTTAACCAATCAATATTGCTTCTGGGTGTCTATTCTTTGAGGGGTATGACTATTTTGTACTATTTTTGTACTGGTATAAAAGTTGTCTAATTCTTTGGGGTATAAAAGAAGGTCCCTCACAGTGCTTGGGGTCCTCTGGTCATGACCAGGAGGTCTGGCTTTGTTGTGGGATCAACCCTCCCATAATAAACCTCTTTCTTTATGGCTTGGATATTTTGCTTATCATTTGCGTACCCATGGTTAGAAAAAAATTACACAACACATGATATAGGAGAAAAATCAGTGGCAGCTGATCTGGGTTCAAATTCTGCTTGGGCCACTGTCTGTATGACATTAGTAAATTCTCTGGGCCTCATTTTCTTCATTTGCAAAATGAAGGAGCTGGGCTAGATTACCTCTTAAGCTCCTTTCTGTATTTAATCCATAATCTCAAGAAAATATGATTTAGTTTGAGAAAGAAAGGGATATAACAAATGAGGGGATCAAAAGAACCTTTCTGTATGGAGCCATCAGTGTTGAACCTTGGGAGAATCTAGAGGAGAGGGAGGGAAAGCACTTTGGGCATGAGGATACCTGTATGGGGATGAATGCAAGAAAGATTGCCTCTCTCAGAATCCTGATGCTGCTTATAAGAGGTGCCTTGGGGTGAAGAGTGGGGACTGCCTTTATTATCAGAGAGATGTCATATGATGTTGTGATTGCTTGCTTTCTTAAGGAGCACACTGCTTACCAGAAACTTTCTCTGAGATTCCTTAGAATTCAATATGCCAATCCCATAGTTATACTAGAATGATGATAAAGCATTTCTATTTCAATTACACAGATAGTTTCTCTGTTTTTATTTGACTTATATTTTGATTGTGTCTTATGGCAGGACCTCGTTGCTCGTTTAGATGACCTGGGTGGAGTGTATCTACAGTTTGAAGAAGGCTTAGAGCCCACAGCATTATTCGTTGCTGCTACCTACCAGCTCTCAGACCATGTGGGAACAGAGCCACCCTTTAAGGAGGTATTAATTAGACAGTTAATAATGTATAGACAAAGAATCCTTTATCTACTGGTGCTAGGGTAGACTTTTTACAAATAAAGGCTAGTAGAAAAACTTGATTACTTTAAGCACATTTTGGTAATCTAATACACATATTCATTGGAGCCCTTGTCAGAATTGTGAAGTAGATGAAATTCATACTTGTTGACCTTCTTCATATCCCATATCCCTACTTAATTCATTTCACTCTGTGATCTTCCTTTTGCTCTCCTACCTATGCTTGTCCTCCAGGGAACTTTCTCGGTGCTTCAGAATTATTCCTCTTTCCTGGTAAAATTCCCTTTCCCGTGATTTGGATGACCTCAGTTAGCTGTTAGAAGACAATCTGGTTAAAATAATTCCTGATAATCATAGAATTCTTTAGTTACATGGGATTTCAGATGTCACTTAGTCTAACCATTACAAAGAGCATGAATCTCTAATGCAGTATTCTAGTGAAGTGATCTGTCAACCCCTACTTGGTCATATCCATTAAGGAAAAAAACTATATCACAAAGTTATTGTCATGCAGTTGTAATTTTTATGCATTTCTTATCCTGACCTCAAATTTGCATTAGTCCTAGTTTTGATTTCTGGAGCCACTCAGATTAAGTGCAAAAGTTTTTCCATTTGACAGCCTTTTAAGTAGTCAAAGTTAAAAACCAAACATATTATTTGTAGACATATTTCATACAAGTTTATCCATTTCCCTGTCCTCAGTCTTGCCCCTTTCCTATCATCACCTCTTAGATTCTCTTCATAGGTCTTTTCTCCTTGCTATATAAATCCAATTCTTCCCACAGATTCTTATATGATGTAAATTTTTTTTTTTTTTTTTTGCTCATGTATTCCAGCTTGCCAGTGTTCCTCTTAAAGTTTCTCAAAATGACAGATGGTCTTAATCCTCCTGGGGGTGGGGTGAGGTAGTATGTTTCCTTTTTTTTAAAGACATGATAATTTAGATGCTTCTTATCATTGGTGGACAATATATAGGAGATACTTTTGAGCTGGGCTGCCCTTGTGCTTTTTGCCTGTTTTAGTTTGTCCTCCCTCAGGGCAAGAATCTATAACTAGCCTCACTTTTGAAAGCTTGCCAACCTCTGCCTTAGAGAGCATTTGTAAAAATAAGCTTCTGTTGTTCAGTATTTTGGAGGAGGGATTTGAATTAGATATTGAAGCTTCCCTGTTGTTATGCATTATTAAACATTGGAATTTTCTCTGGAGAATTTTTAGGAAATAGTAAATAATAAGATATCCAGGATATTTGGATTGTAGCCCTGCTAGTAAAATCTCTCCACATTGCTTCCAATTTGAGGCTTCTGTCTTATCATAGTTGTTTCATTTATATGGGGCTTTCCCCCTCCCCCTGAAAAAAATTAATAAGCTAAAGTAGCCCATCCTCTTTAAAGATTTTTTTTTTTTTTTTTAGTTTTTTCCTATGAGTGTTAATAGAGGAAAATATGCTTTCTGTGATGGAGTTAATTCAGAACACTTATACTGGCTGGGTTGAGGGGAAAAAAATGAAGATAGTTTACGTATTAGATCTGAAGTAATTCTACCTTTATTTCTTGGTTTTTCCAAAACAGGTATATAACTAGAGGAATCAAGCCTGTCATAGGGCAACTTTAGTGAAGTCATAGACGTTAAGGTGTCACTGGCCAAGTGATACAAAAATATAATTGGTAAAATTCAGATCATGGTTTAATGTTGACTGAATTGTGCTGTTAGGAACAAGAGGCTTGTGTTAGTGTCATGTGCATGTGTTTAATGGTTCAATGGAAGGGAATAGATTTCTTTTTAAGCAGGACAGCTCCATAACTTTTATAAATATCTTTCTTAAGCTTCTTTTTGAAAATCATTTCCAGGTTTGTTTGTTTTTTTGTTAGGCTTACATATTATTTCTTTCTTTTAAAAATTTTTATTTGACTTTATTTTCTCCCAGTTACACATAAAAGCCTTTTCTGACATTTATAAAAAGAATTTGAGTCTCAAATTCTCCTCTCCTCACCCTTCCACCAGCTAAGATGGTAAGCAATCTGGCATTGATTTTATGTTACATATTCTTTTTAATCAATAGCATTTTGGGTTTCTTTCCAAAATAAATTTCTCATTTCCAAAGTTCTTTTAAATAAAAATTTAGCCTTAGTTCATCTTATAAGGATGGAATGGGAAGAAAGAGAGGAGAAATAGGAATTGATAGGATAAAGATTTAGTGAGCAGTAATACATTTCATTGTAAATGGTACTACTGTGTATGATAACTCAAGTCAACAAGTATTTATTAAGCATCTCCTCTGATGCTATACTGAGCACTGGGGATACCAAGAAAGGCCAAAACAGTCCCTGCTTATAGTCTAATGGAGGAGATAATATACAAAAAAGTATGTGTAAGGCTAAATTGGAGTTAATTTTAGAGGGAAGGCACTAGCATTGAGGGGGACCAAAAAGGGTTTTTGTAGAAGGCTAGGTTTTAGCTAAAACTTGAAAGGAAGCCAAGAAAGTGAAGAGGAGGAGGGAAAGAATTTCAGCATGGAGAACAGGTAGTAAAAATGCATTTTAGCACTCATATGTTTATACATAGATATGTTTAATTTTAGGGGATTTGTTTCCCTTTTATCAAAGCCCTTTTTTTTTTTTTTATCAAAGTTTTCACATCACTGGCACAAACTAGAGTAGCAGATCTTTTCTTTTAAGATCTCATGTCATCACAGTAAAAATTGACAGAAATATTTCAGCTTGCACAAATAATAGAAAGAGGACCAAAGCCATCAAAAATAAATCTAGATTTTCTACTTTTTTCCCTCCATTTATAAATTTCAGTTTATGACCAAAAGACTTTTTATGCTACTACCTAGAAATTGGAAAAGGAGTTGACTTAGTCCTCCTTTGATGCTGACAAAAACAGAGGAAGTATATTTCACATTTTCTTTCTTTCCTACTGATTACCTTGGGATGTTCTCCTTTTCCTTCAGGATCAAGTTATCCAGCTGGTGAATGCAGTTTTCAGCAAAAAGAACTTTGACTCTCTCTCTGAAGCCTTCAGTGTTGCTGCTGCTGCTGCTGCATTTTCTCAAAATCGCTATCATCTGCCTCTTGTCATTGTTGCTGAGGGTTCAGCTTCAGTGTCTCACCAGCAGCCTGTTCTCCGGGTATGATTTCCACAAATTTATTTAGAGTCCACATTGAGTTTTATTTCAGCAGCACATTTTTAGATTATTTTATTTTACAAAAACTACCTCATATGACTAGTCATTAACCTCATGAAGGCATAAATATTATTTAGGACATAACTCATTTCATTAAGGACAGACATGATGCCTTGACTTACTTTCTCAACAGAACTGCCTAACCCTTATAGTTAAGGTTGATTTTTCAAAGGATGTTAAAAAAGGATTGTATAAGATTAAGCTTATACACATTTCATTTCTGTGTCCATGATATCCCAAGAGGCTTCCATCTATAAGAATACAGAAGCAGAAGGAAATGGCAGGGAGAACACAGACTAGCAGGGCAGTGTTTTACTGCCATGTTAAATTTACTGTGTACTTTGAAAAGGTGTATGTTATCAAAGTTCATGGTTTCATATGTTGTCCTCTTTTTTATATTGGTTTATTTATTGAAATGTCATGATTGATGTTCACAGTCATAATTTTTTTAAATTCTAAAAAAAAATGTGTTCTCCTACAACTATTGCAAATTGTACTGCTTTGAAATTTTATTCCTAGGTTAATTCCGTTATGAATTCGGAATTTATTGGAGCTAAAATAGTTGGGTCCTTTTTCAAGGTTGTATGGGTATACTGATCATTTTTTCCCTCCATACCCATTGCATAACCTCAGTTTTCATTCACAAAGAGATCCTGCAGGATTCTATCATTGAATAATCCTAAAAGTTAACTTTGCCAGGTAAAAATTGTGGCAGCTAGGTGGTTCCATGGATATAGCACTAGGTCTGAAGTCAGGAAGATTTCATTTCAAATATGATCTTAGACTCTAGCCCTGTGATTCTGGAGAAGTCACTTAGCCTCTGCCTTAGTTTATCAGAGGTGAAAATTCCATATTCTTGTCTTTGTTCTGCCATCTGTTGTGTGTCTTTTGACACATCATTAGGTCTCAGTTCTCACATCTATATGATGAAGGGGTTGGACCATGTGGTCTCAAGTGTTCTTTCCAGTTCCAAAATCCTGAGATCCTGTCCATTTTTTACTATAAAATTTTATCATCCAGGCCAAATTGATTATATTTGATTTCTGATGTCTACCTATAGTCGATTTTTAAAAGTAAATTTACCTAAACAGCTCTCTCCTATAATTATTTGGAAGAGGAAAAGGGAAAACATTTATTAAATATTGGCTATGTGCCAGGCACTATGCTAGGCACTTTACAAATATTATCTCATAGATCCTCACAACAACCTTATGATCCCCATTTTATAGTTGAGGAAACCGAGACAGGTAAATTATATGACTTGCCCAGGGTTACATAGCTAGTATGAATGAGCAATAAAAAGTAATCATAAATTTTGTATTTCCAGCTGCAAGTTTCTAATGTAATGTCACAGCCATTGGCTCAGGCTTCTGTCATGCTAGAACGTGCTAAATCTTCTTCTACTAAAAATTCAGTCCTACAGCAGACTGCATTTACTCCTTCAGGGTAAGTCCCCAGACCATTCTGCTGGCTTTTTAGTACACCTTTTAAAAAGGGGTGGGGGGTGTTTAATTCTGTCATTTATTGTTGAGCATCCATTGTGTGCAGTCATTTGATAATAGCACTTGGCACACAAAAGTCTAAGACATGATCTCAGTTTTTAAGGATCCTACAGTCTACTAGACATAAGATATTTGCATAATAACTACAATAGAAAATAGTGATAGAATATAAGGGAAGTAAAAAATACTCTGGACCTTACCATACACTTTAGATTTGTTCATTATTTTTCATTATTTGTTCATTAGTTTCTTTTCTGAGAATTTAGGGAATGGGGGATGATTCAGATGGAGAAGAGGGCATTTTATATTTTATTTTATTGGTGTGCTTAACTTTAATAATAGCTGGAAGTCACAGTTAGATAAAGGCAGAGTGCTCACTGATATGCTATTTACTAAGAACAATAGCTATAAAACCTTCTCTAAACCTAGGGTACATTCTCCCACAAATACACAAAGCATCAATGGCAAGAATATACATAAAGTTCATTGATAGTGAAACACATACACAGTGAAAACATGTTGACAGCTTGTCAGGGTCTTAACATCCTTTCCCTTCTTCTACTGGCATCACACTGCCTCCTTTGCCCGCATACTGCTATGTCTACTGGGCAGGTAAGTCATCTCAGTTCCTCAGGCATGCTCTTCCTTTAGCTTCCTGGCTAGCAGGGCTAACTTGAGGATGGGGCATTTTTTAAGTAGGATTTTGAAGAATACAAAAGATTTCAGTGGCTGACATTTTCTTCCGTTACATGTGTACATTTTACATCTGTCCAATGAATATGCTGTTCCATCTTAGATTCTAAGCTACTTGGGATGTGGGACTTGTTTATATGGTATGTACTGTAGCACAAAGACTCTTTAAGTCTGGTAATGGTAAATAGGTGAGTATTGCAGTCCATAGAGAGAGTACAGTCTGAGCAAAAACTTGGAGGTGGGGAGTTATAGTAATTGCTGGTTAATGAACACAGCCATTTTCTTAATATTATGATCATAATACCAAATCCAAGCTTATTTTTGGCTATTGAAATTCTTTGAATAAGCCTTCATTCTGATTTATTTTCATCCTTGGTTTATAAGTATCAGAAATCTTGGGTTTTATTATTTTTTAAATTTTCTTACAAAATTAAAAATATTTATCATAGTATTTAGAACTGGGAGGGATCTCTAGTCCAAATCTCTCATTTTGCAGATGATATAACCAAAGCCTAACGTGTTTAAATGACTCGACCAACATCCCATAGGAAGTAAGTGGCAAAACCAGAATTTGAACCCAGGTCCTTTAACTCCAAATCCAGATTTCTGTCTGCTACACTTCACTGCCTTCCAATGTCATTTTCATTTGCATTTGGCCACATTGTTCTAATAGCTTTTTAAAACCTAACCTTAGGCAGTTGGGTGGCTCAATGGATTGAGAACCAAGCCTAGAGATGGGAGGTCCTAGGTTCAAATGTGGCCTCAGACACTTTCTAGCTGTGTGACCCTGGGCAAGTCACTTCACCCCCACTGCCTAGTCCTTACCACTCTTCTGCCTTGGAGCCAATAAACAATATTGATTCTAAGACAGAAGGTAAAGGTTTTTAAAAAAAAGTTCAGCTTGACTTCCTCCACAAGAAAAACAACTATGACTATGACAACACATGATACAATTGTCTGAACAAAAAAAACCCTAACCAGCTTTATCATTATCAGATTGTGCCTTTGTATTATGTTAAATACTATACAATTATGTCCCATATCCTGAGGAGTTTAGAATCTCAGATGTAGTTTAAGTGTATTCATTAGACAGACATTAAATGTGCACAGGTAACAGAAAATACATTAAACAAATAGACCGATTTGAAAGACAAACTAATGATTAGTATGTAGGAAAAGTATATAGCTTGTCCTCAAAAGTAAAGAGGCTCACAGAAGTTAAATGTTTTGATAGATTCAGAAATTCTTTTATTTTTATTTTTTTTTTTTTTACGTAGTCATGGAAGAAGTAAATTTTTAAGAATGTTATGAAAAAAGGAATTACTTTTCACAAGCTAAGGGCATAGTGTATTCCAGAGTGTAACCTGGAAGATCTGGAAAAAGCAAATTTGAGAAGAATAGAGGAGATGGGATAGAAATTAGTTAAAAGAAGTGAGATTAACTGGAGCAGCCATGAAATCAGAGTGAGGCCCTCATTCTGCTTATTAAAATACTTGTCTATTGTATGAAGAGGAAATATAAGGTGGTAGAAAGAACATGGGGCTCAAAATCAGAAGGTCTAGTGGTATCCCTGGCTCTGCCACTTCCTATGAAAAGTAATTTAGCTTCTCTAAACCCAAATTTCTTTTTCTGTATAATTGAGTTAAAAATCTATTCTGTTCACCTTATAGACTTTTTGAGGGAATTAAGAAATAATTATTATAAAGCACATTTTAAATATAAATAACCAAGCCAGGTTTATAAGGTATTATTAGTTATTATTAATGACCGTCTTACATAAAGCCTTAATAACAACCATGCTCCAATTTACACAGAGATCATTTTGATCTAAACTTCATGAATGCCAAGCCTGCCAGTGGTTACTATGACTTCTCTATCAACATTGAAGGTGATAGCCGTTACATTGCAAATGTTGTGGAGGTAGGTGCTTTTCTTGTCATCTCTGTTGCCATGGCAATGCTGGAAACAGTGTGTAAACAGGAATAAATCATTTTTCATATAGAGGATTTGACTTCATCCTCTGACCAAGCTAAAACTAGCCTGTTGAAGAAAGTTAAATATTTGGACTGTCATTTGGCAGTCTGTGCCATTGTTGTATTATGTAAAAGAATTGAGTAGTATGTCCTTTACAAATGTGGGTGAAAGGGCCTTTTTATATCAGATTATATGCTTGTTGTTAGCTAAACAAGGAAAGGACTGAATGATATATGATAGAGATTGAGAATTTGCATATAACATGCAACCTATAGTCATCTATGATGAAAATATGTTAGACTCTTTACTTCGAGCTGTAAAATTGCTTCATTTATCTGGTGATATGAGCTGTCCTCTATATATGTGAATGGGGGTGGGGGTTGATTTTATTTATTTGGTTGGTTGGTTGGTTAGCTTTTCATTTAATAGTCCATCCTTTTGCAAGGATAAAGGAAAAAAAATTTTAAGGTTTATTTTTGAAATTTTTAATTTGTTTCAGTTCCAAATTCTTATCTTCTCCCCCACCCTTTCCCCTTTCCCCTTTTCATTGAAAAGGAAAGAAATACCATAGCTATTATACTTATGAAGTCATGCAAAGTATATTTTACCATTAGCCATGTTGGGGGGGTAGTGATCAGGAAAAGATTAATAAAGCAAAAAAAAATGCTTTAATCTATAATCAGAATTCATCAGTTCTCTCTGGAATTGGATAGTATTTTTACCATGAGTCTTTTGTTGTTGTGGCAAATCATCGCATTTTACAGTTGGTTATTGTTAAAATATTTGTGTCACTGTGTTTAATGATCTCCTAGTTTTGCTTACTTAATTTTGCTGTCAGCTCATTTAAGCCTTCCCAGGTGCTTCTGAAATCATCCCTTGTCTTTTTCTTACAGCACATTAGTATTCCATCACTATCACATATCACATGTCACAACTAGTTCGGCCATTCCCCAATGGATGGACATCCCCTCTGTTTTCAATTCTTTGCCATCACAAGAAGAGCTACTATAAATATTTTTGTACATAGGGGTCCTTTTCTTTGATCTCTTTGCACTAATTCTGGGTCAGAGTGTATACAGTTTTATTGTCCTTTAGTCATAGTTTCAATTGTTCTCCAGAATAGTTGGACTAGTTCACAGTGACTCAATGTGCCTGTTTTCCCACATCCCATCCAACATTTGTCATTGTTCTTTTCTGTCATCTTAGCCAAGGAAGTGGTACCTAAGGATTGTTTTAATTTGCATTTCTCTAATTATTAGTTATTTTAGAGCATTTTTCCACATGATTATTGATAGCTTTGATTTCTTGCTCTGAAAACTGCTCATTCATGTCCTATGACCATTTATCAATTGGGTAAAAGCTCTTGTTTTTATAAATTTGGCTCCATTTCCTATTTATCTGAGAAATAAAATTTTGATCAAAGAAACTTATTTTAAAAATGTTTTTCTCAATTTCCTGCTTTCCTTCTAATTTTGGCTACATTGGTTTTGTTTTTGCAAAAACATTTAAATTTTATGTAATCAAAATTATCAATTTTATCTTCTATGAACCTCTGTCTATCATTTAGCCATAAACTCTCCCCTTACTTCGTAAATTAGAAATAAACAGTTTTTTCATGCTCCTCTAATTTGCTTATAATAGCACCCTCTTTCTGTAAATCATGTACCCACTTTAAGCTTATCTTGGTATGTACTGTATGAGATCCATATGTGAATTTTGATGATAACTGAAGATTATGCCTTTAAGTAAGCATCAGTACTTTATTTTATTTGTAAAAATCCTTTATTTGCTTTTTATTATCAGCACATATACTCAATACCATCATTATGATAAATAGTAAACCCTGAATAAATACTTTTTCTGGATATTTGCCAGGTACTATACCAAGTGCTGGGAATATTAATATGGCTATCAAAATATATTCCAAAGCCAAGATCTCTGACTAAAACCCCTGATATAAAGGTTAATAGGGAAATGTGAAGGAAGATTACTATATATATTTGTTGCTTGAGGACCAGTCTAGTTCAGAACAGTCAGGGTTATCATCAGAAAGTTGACATACAAATACTGAGTACTTTGCCACAGCAATTCACCAAGATCATCTATTAAGGTATACAAAGGCCATGATTTGCGTTGAAATCTTGAATTCTTGAAGTAGTGAATTAAGTAGTGGTTGTCTGAAGAGGTTGTCTTGCCTCAAATTGAAAACCAAATGATTTCTTAAGGTCCTTTCTAGCTGATGGGGATGGTGGTCAGGATAGCTGACTCATTTCCATTTTAAGAAGAATGAGTCTTAATGATGATCTCTTGGTGCTGTTCCTCGTTTTATGCATGATTAAGGCATGTCATATTTCCATTGTCCCAGTTTCTCTTCTTTAGTGAAACTTGCATTTAATGTCATTTAGAAAATGGTTTCAAGGACATTTACCTAGTCCTTAGCACTCTCAAAATTCCTCTGTAATTGCTAATGGTGAGCATTTGTCTCTACAGAGAATAGTTTATTCATCATTGAATCAAGCCTAGTATTTGTAAAATGCTTTTGTAGTATTTAAAAAAACTGAGAAATAGATGCACAGTAACAATAATTGCCAATAGCTGTTATTAATGTAAATACTAATGTCTTCCATTTAAATCATTGCCATCACTTTTTTAACCTGATGGAGTTAGTATGAGAGTCCTGCCTGCTATATTCATCAGAGTGGGTCTAATTCTTATTTATAAGGGCTGACCTCCACTGCACATGTCAAATTTGCTTTCTAATTGCAATAATAATCACACTTAGAGCATCAAAACCAGCAGGCTGGTTCTGTTTAATCTCTCCAGAGGTGCCTTGAGCTGGCTGGAGTGCATTAACACTGGCAGCTTTGCATGAAGGGCCCCTAATAGTACTCATTGTTATTGGGCAAGTTGTCAGGGGAGCCATGGGTTTTGGAAGCTGTCATTAGCATTAATTGCCCCTAATGTACCATCATTTTTGACAGTAATGAACTAAACAGGATGGTTATTACTCCCAACGGAAAGGCTACATTTCCTGGCATTAAGATATTTTTGTGATGTTTATGACATACACTATAGTCAAAAGAAAGGGCCAGCATGGACCAACCCCCTAATCACCTATTGAATGAGAAAAAAATTCCCTCTTTCCTTATTAAAACTGTGAAAGGACATATTTATAGTTTGTTTAAAAGATGCAGTTAACATTCAGGAAACCTGCTTTTATTTCTTCTTAAAATGAGTCTCCTCAACAGATGATTTTGATGGTTTTCAATTTTTGAGATTTATTTTTTGATGGTAAGGGTAGAGTTAACGTGACATTTATAATTCATTTGCAGTTAACTGTTTAGATAAGTTTTAGAGACATAGCTAGGAGTCTTCATTTGGTACTAATTTTAATATAAATCAGCATTTTCTTTTGGCAATGATAGCTACAACTAGAAATATCTTTAAATAAAGGCTAATGGTTAAATTAAAGGATAGACTGAGTTTATTGTGGTTGGGGTGACTTTTATTTAGAATTATTTCTCCTGGTACCACAAAATGAATATATGGATATTGTATTCTATTATGATGTATCCATGTTCATAAAAGGCAAAGAAGAGAAATGAAAAGACTTCTCTACCCATCCTTTGCAGAGGTTGGTAGTTCACAAGTGTGGAACATGGCATATGATGCTAGAATTTCTTTAATATGATGATTTGTTTTACTAATTTTTCTCTATTTAAAAAATCCTTGTTATAAGGGATGACTGTAGGTGGTGGTGGGGTAGTATAAGGGAAATTCTAGGTGACTTGAAATCAAAATAACAATGAAGGGGAAAGTTTTTTAAGAGAGTATGGGATCAGATCGATAAATGGAAAGCTAGAGAACTAATTTCACCCTCCCCATCCCACCTTTATGCTACATGTTTGTTGAGCAGGTCATTAAATTAGTCTGTGTTTCTTTAGTTAAAAAGGGCTATGTAGGGGGCAGCTGGGTAGCTCAGTGGATTGAGAGTCAGGCCTAGAGACAGGAGGTCCTAGGTTCAAATCCGGCCTCAGACACTTCCCAGCTGTGTGACCCTGGGCAAGTCACTTGACCACCATTGCCCACCCTTACCACTCTTCGACCTATGAGACAATGCACCGAAGTACAAGGGTTTAAAAAAAGGGGGAGGGGGACTCTGATTTTTAAGAGTATTTTTACAGTTGCCACCACTCTGCCACAACAGTAGTGAGAAAAATATTTATTTCTATCTATAGAGATTTAAGGATTATCCCTACATTGTACTTACTGCAAAGATTTTACTAAAATGTTTCCCCTGGACCCAGTGACCTATGACAGATTGTTCTTTCTGATATACCTAACAATTGTTGTTCTTCAGTTGTTTCAGACATGTTCAATTCTTCATGGCCCCTTTTGGAATTTCTTGGCAAAGATACTTGGTCATTTGCCATTTCTTTCTCCAGCTCATTTTGAGGAACTGAGGCAAACAGGATTAAGTGATTTGCCCAAGTTCACATGTCTAATAACTGTCTTGCAAGATTTGAACTTGCTAGATTTGAACTAATGGTAGCCTTTATTTATTTTGTTCCAATATAGCTCAAAGTTAAGGTCTCTACTGAAGTTGGCATTACAAATGTGGATCTTTCAACTGTGGATAAGGATCAGAGCATTGCACCCAAAACCACACGGTAAATGCAATGGGGATATATACAAGTCCCTCAGAGCTGAATTTGCATGGTAGTGGGGGGGGGGGGAGGGTTGTCATCCTACCCCTCATGATTTCATTGCTGTATTAGTCTTATAAAATATAGTTGATTGCATTCAGTTCCAGCCTGTATCCCAGAACACGTCACACCTGTGCACTGTGGGTCCTGGCCTCCTGGTAGGCTGAGGCATGTTTTTGATGGACTGAGTTGGTTTTCTGGTTCCATTCTGGTCTGGTTGCCCTTATAGTCTACACAGATAATTTGAAATCCACAAGAGGCCCTGAAACTATCCTATTGAGAATTTTCAGTCTCTGAGTTAAATTCAAGCCCAGTTTCTATTTGCTAGAGGTAGCTCCAGAGACCAGGTAGCTATTCTGGTTGTCCTCAAAGCCATTTTGGAGTCAAACTTCGTAATCTAGTAGGCCAACAAGGGTTGTAAGTAGTAAAGTTTATCTCTGTACTTGCAAATGGACTACTTTTCTGAGACATTAAAGATATAATTACATTGTTTGAGGATCAAATGAATGTCATTATAGCACTCTGAACAGTAGAATGCTATTTACTAGGGTAAGAGATTCATATTTTTGTAAGTAAAAATTAAGTAAAAACCCAGAGAGTCTGCTGGCATTTGACACTTATTGCTCAATGATATTAGCCTGAAATCCATGAACTTTATTGTGAAAAGAATAAATTTTCCTATTTAACTTCAACTTCTGAGTAAATTATTTTTAAGTCCAATATTAAATAATAAAAAATGGAAGATTTGCCCAGAAAAGGAGGAAAATCTACCAAGCACGACTTAGCTCTGCAATTAAGTCCTGCGGTCACTTTTCTAAGTAGGAAATGGCACTGTGACTACCTTATAGGTCTATAGCAGAATGCCCCTAAGACCTGCCTGGAGAAACAGATGGGCAGAAATAAGATTTCCAGATTAGAGTCAGGATTAGTTTGGAATCCATGCTTATGACAGTTCCACTGGCCGTATTCAAGAGTATGGAGACTCTAGTGAGGCACTTCATCATCACAGGAGGAAACAGGCAAGGACATCCATAAGTACTTTTAAAGTCAGCTAGGACAAGTATTATTATCTTCATCTTACAAGGCATTGAGAGATTAAGTATCTTAAGCAAAGTTACAAATTTATTAAATTTCTGAGGTGAGACTTGATTGTTGTTTCTTGGACTCTGCACTCATTTCTGTCACCTCCTGTGGTGCCTCTCTAGGTCCCAAATTCCTTGTCTGAGAAATTAGAGTTGAACTAGATCAAGGGGTTGACTTCTGGTGAAGGCACAAGCCCTTGCTCTCAGATAAATGTTTTTAAAAGCATAAACTAAAACAATAGGGGTACAAAAATATATTGGAGTCGTTTTCAAAATGTTTTTTAAAACAAGTCCATGAGAGGCAACTAGGTAGCTCAGTAGATAGAGAGCAAGGCCTGGAAATGGAAGGTCCTGGGTTCAGTTTTGGCCTTAGACATTGTTGCTGTATGACCCTGGGTCACTTAACCTCTATTGCCTCATCCTTACTGCTCTTCTGCCTTGGAACCAATACTTGGTACTGATTTTATGACAGAACAAAACAAAAAAACCCAAGTACACAAACCCCAAGTTAAGAACCTCTGGACTATAAGACCTGGTAAGGTCTATTACAGAATTTTTTGCCAGATGAATAATAGGTATAGTACTCACTTTGGATACTTGATAGAGATTCCCTGAAAACTCATTCCTTGACTTTCTCTCTTTTAGGGTGACCTACCCAGCTAAAGGAAAGGGCTCATTCACCGTTGACAGCCACCAGAACTTTGCCTTGTCCTTCCAGCTGGTTGATGTAAACACTGGTGCTGAGCTTACCCCTCATCAGGTCAGTAAAAAGCCATACTGACTCTTGAGATGTCACTTTTCAGCTTAAATTCGTGATATACTCTTACTCTTAGGTTTAAAAAATGAGCAAATCATATCCCTGACAGACCTGACAAAATATCAAAAAAATTCCTTTAGATCCAAAGAGTCAAGCTTCTTAGTTTCAAATATTCACTAAGTATCCTTGAAAATCCACCATGAATTGAACTGTTTCTTCCTCAGTATTATGTTATTACATTCCCCCACTAAAACTATCAGACCTTTTGCTTAGGGCGTACTTGTCTTGTTAAAGGGGAAACTGGTAGGTATTAAAGAGCGATTAGCACTTAATTGAGGCTGTCTCCTTTGGTGAAGTCAGAAAATTTGACAGAGAATTGAAAACAGAAAAATTAGTCAGTTATTGCATATATTTCAAGCTGTCAGGAGCAGAGGAGGTTTAATTGTGTAAGTGTTAAAATTAATGGTTTGGCTAAATATATGAAAATTATAAATCTTTTATTTATAAAAGAGGTAGACAGAGTGAAAGCACAAAAGGGTAGAAAAGACATTAACCTATCTAACTAAATATTGTTCCAGTGCTTGGCTCAGCCAGGACTTGTTAACCTTCAATCAGAATTAAACTATCTCCAGAAGACAGGAAGGGAAAACCAGCTATCTACTCACTCAAGACAATGAATAGAGCTGAGTTGGCTCATGAGGCCTACTTTCTTCTTTGAGCCGACTTCTTTCTTGGAATGACTCTCTTCTTGGAGTTCACTCTATACTACAATCCTTCACCAGACTTCTTCCCCAGACTGCCTTCATGGCTTTTATGGTGGTTTCTTGTCCCTGCCCCTTTTCACAGGGGCCAATCACAACTTCCAAATTGTCTGAGTTCTCACCTTTGGAATCACATCTTTCTGAGTGTGTGAACTCTTAAGTTTCTGGCTTGTTCTCACCTAGCATCAAGTAAGGTGTGAACTTACTAAGTGGTTTTCAGGCTTCTCCTACCTAGTTCAAGCTTGTGTTGATAGGGTTATTGCTAACAAAAGTGTTAACTAAGCAGAGAGAACAAAAGATTCCCTTTTCACAAGTGTGAACTCGAAGGGAACCAAGAATTCCCTTTTACAATTGTCAATGGAGATCTCTAAAGAGAAGAGTTTCTTCTTAGGAACAATTATAAATAAATATTTTGTATGGCAGGATAGGGGAGGAAACATGGAAAAAAATCACTTAAATACTTTTATTCAAGGTTAATTTCTTAAATGGTTTTTAAAACTTTATATGAAAATAAAATTTTAAAATGCCCTTGGGGTGGCTTTACTTAGTTGGATCTCTTGCCAAACTTTCTTTAAATTGGCTTTACTATCTTTTGCTACTCTTTACTTTATAAGATGATATTACTAATAATCACCAATCATTCTTCTTTATAAGATTAATAAATTTTAATGTGTATATTTTAGGCTCTTTCCACTTAAAGGTGAGTCAAGTGTTTGCTGACTCACATGTTTTGGGGCTCTTCTTGGTCACCTTTTTGTGATAGTTGATTTACACCAGCCAAACTTCCATACAAAATTATTAGAATTGGGGGCAGCTGGGTAGCTCAGTGGATTGAGAGTCAGGCCTAGAGATGGGAGGTCCTAGGTACAAATCCGGCCTCAGAAACTTCCCAGTTGTGTGACTCTGGGCAAGTCACTTAACCCCCATTGCCTAAAAAACAAACAAACAAACAAACAAACAAACAAACAAATAAATAAATAAATAGATTTTAGGATTACTGGTAGTGTTATTTCTCATGATCAGTTTTTCATAATCATGCTACTTGCCAAGATAAACCCAGGAATATTTTTAACACAATTACAAAACACTTTTCAAACAAAATCAGATCTAAGCAATTGGCAAAATATTAATTGCTCATGGGTGGTAGGCCGAGCTAATATAATAAAAATGACGGTCCTATCTAAATTAATTTATTTATTCAGTGCCATACCAGTCAACTACCAAATAATTATTTTTATAGAACTAGAAAAAAATTAAACTCTTTCATAATTTATGATTACCTATTTGAATAGTTAAGAAGTGAGTTGTTCCTATTGTTTACCATATCTTTTTCTCCTTATTCATCTTGCTTTTTACTTATTCTAATCTTTGCTCTAAATAGTATTGGTATGACTGTGCAGAAATGATTCAGCAATAATTGCTAACTACATCAATAAAAAATCTTTTCCTGTCAAAATATATTTCAGTTTTGTTCTTTGTGGTGATATTTGGTGTTTACCAAAGCTAGTACCTACCAATTACTTTATCAAAGTATTTTGTGATATAAATACATGAGACTTGTGTATTCTACAAGCCTTTGTCTTTTCTTATTTCTTTGTCCTGGACCATGCTTTCCCTATGTATTTCTCACTACTTCTACCCTTTTCCTGTTTTTTTTTTTTTTTTTTTTTTTTTTTTTTTTATCAAAGGTCATTGAGTATCAGAGTGTAAGTTGATTTAATTTGGAGGATTTTATCAAATAGTTTCTAGAATTTCTTTATATGCTATAACTAAGAGTGGGGCCTAAATTGCAGTTATTTTCATCGTGGTCTTTTTGAAAATACTTATGAGTATGAACAATATAAGATGACCCAAAATCCCATGAAATAAGATTTTATGCTGTTTTTGGGCATTGAAAAAAAAATTTTTTTCTTGCTTCTCCCCTTGTGAGCTGTCTTCCATTTTGCTGCTGCTTCTTTTCTTCTTTTAATAGTAACAATATGTAGATTAAGGAAATTCAGCTACACTAGTAATTTATCTTACTCCATGGTTGCTAGACAAGGATCTCAAGTTAGAGTATTAATATTTACCTGGATGAAAATGGAAGGACAACAAACAGAAGAAAATGGAAAAGATCTTTTAAAATTAAACTACTTTCACCCTTAAGAACAGTGATTCATACTTGAACCCTATCATTAGTTCTAGATGAGCTCATAGGTGAGATGGAAATGTCACTAAAAAGAACAGATAGGAAAGTTGCCAAACCAGACCCCATGTACATGGATGAGATCTGTGCTAGTAGTAGGCAACACACCCAGTTGTGTTGAGAGTGTTCAAGGGATCAGGTGTATTTAAGGTATCTGAAGTTGATGCAGGTGCCAAAGGCATAGAAAAAATATAAGCCTTATTAATACCTAGAAAGGGCAACTGAGAGAATATTAGCAACTACAGACCATTTTGCCTAATTTCTAGCATATACAGAATTTCTTTGAATCACCTCTTCATGAATCAAGTTTATCCTTAATGACAGTTTTAGTAGGGAACAAGCATGCTATACTAATTAATATTCAACAGTGAACTACAAACTTAACTTTTTTGCACTTAACTCAGAGATGTAGAGAATATGAGTTTTGATAAACATTTACCTCAGGTAAGAGAGAAAGGTCCCATATACATCAAAATATTTATAGTCCTTCTGTGGTAGCAAAGAACCAGAAGCAAAAGTAGATAGCCATTAATTGAGGTAAGAGTAAACAATTGTTGCATAAAGTGAAATGGAATATTACTGGGTCATAAAAAATGACAAGAATTCAGAGAAGCATGGGAATAATTACATAAACTGATGCAGAATAAAATAAAATAAGCAGAACTGGCAAAATAGTATACATGATGATTAAATTAATATAAATAGGAAGAACCAAAATTAAATGAAATGTTCTGTAATTATAACATCAAAGTTAAGCATTGAGAAGAGCTAAGAAAATGCACTTCTCCCCTTTCATTACAGCAATATAGTTGATGTATTGTTTAGTTTTTTTGGACTACATTTTTCTCTTTCCTTGAAAATATTTGTAACAAATGATAGCTTACTGAATAGAAGGGAAAGATACTATTTGGAAAAGGATATAATGTGAAAGGTAATAAGATTATATATTTTTGTGAAAGATTCAAATTTAAATACCTTTAATCATAGGCAATCATATTTGCTATTTCTATGAAACAACATTGGTTACAGTGACTATATGTAGGTCTCCATGATATTAGAAAACAGGATTAGCCTAGATAAATTTATTTATATTTTAAAATAAGTCACATTGATGCTTTTTAAAGTTTTATATAATTATCATTTCCTGAAATATTAACCTTTTTTAGTTTTATCTTTATTTTAATAACAAATTTTCACCTAAGTTTTCCCAAGTTATATGATTCATGTTGTCTCCCTTCCTTTTTCCCTTCCCCATACCAGAATTGACAAGCAATTCAATCTGAGTTATACATGTTTTATCATTCAAAAGATAATTCCATATTGTTCATTTTTGCAAGTGAATAATCTTATAAAACCAAAATCCCAAATCATATACCTAAATAAACAAGTGATAAATTTTATGTCTTCATCCACATTTATACTTTAACATTCTTTCTCTAGAAGTGGATAGCATTCTTTTTCATAAGTCCCTCAGAATTTTCCTGGATCGTTGTATTTCTGTTAGTATATCACATTTGATCATTCCACAATATTTCAGTTACTGAGTATAAAGTTCTCTTGGTTCTGCTTATTTCACTCTGCACTGGTTCACATAGATCTTCCCAACTCTTTCTGAAGTCATCCTGTTCATCATTCCTTATAGCACAATAGTATTCCATCACCATCATATCACAGAATTTGTTGAGTCATTCCCCAATTGAGGGACATCCCTTTAGTTTCCAAATCTTTGCCATCACAAAAAGCTATAAATACTTTTGTACCAACAGATCCTTTCCCATTTTTTCCATCTCTTTGAAATACAGAGTAGTAGTGGTATTGCTGGATCAAAAGGTATACAGTGATCCCTCACCTATCCTGGGAGTTATGTTCCAGAGACCCCTGTGATAGGTGAAAATCCGTGAAGTATCGACATTATATTTATTTTATTATTTATATTTTTTTAAGGCTTTATAAACCCTTCCCACTCTTCTATAAACCTTTTCCATGCTCTTATTAACCTACAGTCACCGAGCCAATCAGTGCCTAGGACACAGAACACAGTGCTGTGGTTGGTCGCCTTTCACTCCATCAACCAATAGTGTGCCACGATAAGTGTAACTACGTGGTACAGAATTATTTTTTTTTTTTAAACCCTTAATACAGTGAAACCATGATAAGTGAACCTTGATATATAGCAAGGAATTGATTCTTTTATAGCTCTTTGGGCATAATTCCAAATTGCCCTCCACAGTGGTTGAATCAATTCACAACTCCATCAGCAATGCATTAGTGTCCCAATTTTGCCACATCCCCAACATTTATTATTTTCCTTTACTGTCATATTGGTCAATCCGATAGGTAAAAGGTGGTGCCTCAGAAGTTGTTTTAATTTGCATTTCCCTAATCAGGAGAGATTTAGACCATTTTTTTATATGATTTTTGATAGCTTTGATTTCTTCATCTGAAAACTGCCTATTCATATCCTTTGACCATTTATCAATTGGGGAACAACTTGGATTCTTATAAATTTGACTTAATTCTTAGAGAAATGAGACCTTTATCAGAGAAATTTGTTATAAAATTTTTTCCCAGTTTGTTGCTTCCCTTCTAAACTTGGTTGCATTGATTTTGTTTGTACAAAACCTTTTTAATTTAATATAATCAAAATTATTCATTTTATGAAATATTACTTCTTGTGGAGATCTCAGAACAAAAAAAAATTTAGTAAAACAATGTGACATTGTGATTGTGTCTAACAGTAAAAACACTCATATTAAATCTAGCAAATCCAGAAAATTGGAAATAAACTTAGTGAGTCTTGCCTCATCTCCCTTCCTTTTCTTACCCTCAATGGAGAAGTTTTTTAGGCAACAAAATAACCAAAAAAATTAGAAGAAAGGAAAAACAAGAGCTTGAATAATTATATCTCAAATCTCTGTGAGACCAGCACCTAGATGGTTTGCCTACTTACTCCAGTCTGTTAGGCTTGTCTGTGACACATCATAGGGCTGTCCTGTGGTGACAGAGCCAACAACAATTCAATCTTGTTGACTAGATGTCAAGCTAAAGGGCATTTTGGAAAATCTTGATAAAAGGTGGCTTTGTTTTCTCCCCCAGACTTTTGTCCGTCTCCACAACCAGAAAACTGGTCAAGAAGTGGTGTTTGTTGCTGAGCCAGATAGCAAGAATGTTTACAAGTTTGAACTGGATACCTCTGAAAGAAAGAGTGAGTTTGACTCTGCCTCTGGTACTTACACCCTCTACTTGATCATTGGAGATGCCACCCTGGAAAACCCAATACTCTGGAATGTGGTATGTACCTCAGTATCCACAGATCCAATACTGATGACCCAGCCACAAACAAATTACAATGAGGCCATTTTAATAGAATCAGGTCTTGTCACTCTGGGCAGATCAGGTTGTCCTCTCCTGGGTTGTAGATAAAAGCAGGACTGCAGAGGGAATTTTTATCCCCAAGTGTGCTCAAAAGACAGATGACTTTTAAGTCAAATACTTTAGTTAAATTCATTCATTTGCTCAACAGATATTTATTGGATACCAATTCTTTATAAAGCACTGTGCCTAGGCACTTTGGGGGATATAAAAATGTATAAGAGAGTACTTATCCTTAAGAAACTTGATGTATGAGTTAGGGGTAGGGAGGAGGAACAAAAATAATATGAATAATTATTTAATACAAGATAATATTACATACCATGTGATGCAAATTCTTCAAGGAATTCAGAGAGAGAGAGAGAGAGAGATCATTATTTTGTTTGGAAGCTGACAGGGAAAGTTTCATGAGATAGGAAAACTTTTTTTTTTAAACCCTTGTACTTCGGTGTATTATCTTATAGGTGGAAGAGTGGTAAGGGTGGGCAATGGGGGTCAAGTGACTTGCCCAGGGTCACACAGCTGGGAAGTGGCTGAGGCCGGGTTTGAACCTAAGACCTCCTGTCTCTAGGCCTGACTCTCACTCCACTGAGCTACCCAGCTGCCCCAGTAGGAAAAAGTTTTGAAGGTTTTACAATATGCTAAGGCCTGGGCTTTAAATGCTTGGGGTACAATATAGAATCAGTCCTGTCCTTGTACTGGGGACCTCCCATTCTAATGAAACTTGATGGCACCTGTAGGAGGTGGACAAACTTTGGGCCTCAATTTTCTCTTCTATCAAATAGGGATGAATATCACCTGTTCTGTTTACATTACCGAATGAGCTATTAGGCCAATGGAAGTCAGGTGGTCTTAGGTTCCTCAGCAGGGTAAAGGGGCCAGGCCCCTCTAGAGGGCTGCCCTTGCTGGGCTCTTGGGTTGCCTTTTGTATGTGAGCAGCTAGTGGATTCAGGTAAGGAGCAGGGACTATCTTCCTGTGCAAATGTTAAGCTGGATTTTGAAGCACAGATAGGCTTTTGGAAGGCTGGAGAAGAAGAAAGAGCATGAGCAAAAGTGGAAAAGCCTGAGATCTGTTGTACACTGACAATATTAAATTCAGATTGGGGAATAAAGCAAGAAAGGTAAATTGAGGCCAGATTCTGGGAAGCCTTGGATAGCAACTTGTCCCTTAGGACAGATAGAGAGTGAGACCATTGTCTTCAATTTGTGCTTCATTTTCATGTTCCATCATAATTCTTTTAGCTATATCTTTTCCACAACGGTTACTCTTTGAATCATAAATTCCAACGCACCGTGTTAAAAAAAAACAAACTTTTTTTTTCCAATTAGCAAGCATTCATTTGCTGGTCCTTCTGTCTCTCCACCTGAAGGTGGGGGGTGGGGGAAGAGAACCCTTTTTACAAATGTATATATAGTCAAACAAAACTAATTGTCACATTGACCAAGGCCAAAAAAGCACGTCTCAACCTGCTTCATGAATCCATCACCACCCAAGTCAGGAAATTGGTGGCATCCAAAGCACTGTTTTGAAAAGGATTTTGCTTTTTTTTTAAAAATTCCTTTGATTTGTGGGCTAATCCCCTTACTATTTTGGGGTTTTGGCTACAGCACAGACGGGAACTGGATAGTTAATTCTCTGAAAAATTGGACTTCTCTTCTTCATCCCTGTGTCTGTTTATAATCTCATGCATTTCTTTTGTAGGCTGATGTAGTCATTAAATTCCCTGAGGAAGACGCTCCCTCTACTATCCTTTCCAAGAATCTTTTCACTCCTAAACAGGAAATTCAGGTATGTGTTAATAGGGAAAAGGCTTAGTTAGATTTGTTAAACAAACATTGAGGAAGTTAACCAATTCTAGTCAGTGGGATTGAGGAGCAGAAAAGGAATGAACTATGTACAAGCTAGGGACTGACCTTGCTGGTAATGCATTGGTACTATTACAGAGATCCCAGCCCTATCCCTAAGAATACCGTGCTGTTGATCAGCTTTTGAATGTTCTCCTTTTACACCCTTATATTGAAATGTTGGGATGGCTTACAAATGGAGACGAGCATGCATTATTAGTAGCACAAATACAGGGTTGGGAGTCAGGAGACCCAGGTTTGACTCTTAATGTCTAGCTGTGTAACTTTAGGCAATTCAGTTAACAACTTTGGGCCTCAGTTTTCTCATCTATCAAACAGGAGTGAATATCACCCACCCTTGTTTACTTTTCATTATCAAATGAGACATTGGATATCAAAGTGTTTTAAAAAGTTAAAAGCATTTTATAAGTATAAGATCTCACATTGATGCTGAGACATGGGGGAAAGATTAAAACCATGAACATCAATGGTGGCACAGGCAGAGGATCCTTAGTAGAAAGTAACAGAAGAAAGCTTTGGGGTACAAGTATAGTAATAGCAGTCTTAGCTGGGTTGCTTGGCAAGATAGAAATATAGCAGCAAGTTTAAGTCAGGAGCCCTGGGTTCAAATTTTATCTCAGACATTACCTAGCTATGTGGCCCTGGGCAAATCACTTAACCCCAACTGCCTAGCTCTTGTCTTTCTGTTGTCTTAAAGTTGATTCTAAGGTAAAGGTCTTAAGAAAATAAAATAAATGGAAGTGTGCTATGGGTATTTTTCTCAGATTTATATGATGGCTCACCAAAAAATTAAGATGTTTGAACTTGCAAGAAAGATAAGCCTAAAGAGAAGTAAAGAACCTAGAATTCCTATTGAGGCATAACAAAGAAATCACTTGTGATTAGAAACTTCACTAATATTAATAGTACCATTTAGGACCAGTTTAATCAGAAAAAAAAGGTAAAGGGAATAGAGGCTCCCAGTAGAAATTTGGCCATAGCAGGTTCCAGCACATTTTGAGTATCCAGGAGTACTTGGCTCACATGCTTTGCACAGTTTGTGGATGTCTATCCTATTGAGTGTTTGCTTCCTCCAGCAGGATCACTGAGAAGGGGATATATTGAATTGTGGCTTGGGACTTTTTAATTCCTTAAGGAGGAAGGTGATACATTATTAGAAATTAAGCTTGAGTGAAATCAGGGCCTTATTATTTTATAGTTTAACAGTAGCTTGACACCTAACTGTCATAGCACTGGCCTGGCACAACCATAACCATCTTCAACACCATATATAGTGGCATTGTAGGGACCATCCAGCCCTAACCCTTTATTTTCCAGAGGAATAAACTGAGGCCTAGAAGAAGGGAATTTACTTCCTCAATATTACACTTATAATAAGGAATCAAGAAGCATTGTCAGGTAGTCATGACTGTGGGAAAGGGTGTGTTCTGAAGAAGTATTTTTCCTGTCTTCTTGTCTCAGCACTTGTTTCGAGAGCCAGAGAAGAGACCGCCCACCGTGGTGTCCAATACTTTCACTGCCTTGATCCTTTCTCCTTTGCTTTTGCTCTTCATTTTGGTGAGTAGACACTGTTAACAGAGCACTTTGGGTTTAGAGGATGAGTCAAAAGTAGCCACTCTGCCAGAATGTTCTTGGTGTTCTTTTAAGGTATAGTTTAAAGGCAGCAGCAGTGACTTATAAATGAGAAACCATCCAGACTCAATAAGAAAATAGCATCCTGGATATAGTATAAGGTCTGTAATAAACATTTACTTTGTGGGGTGCAAGGCATATAGAAATGAAATATATATGGCTCAATTCCTGCCCTCAAGGAGCTTGTAATTTAATAGGATGGATGTGACATATGCAGATGATTGTGGCCAACCCAAAATAGGATGTGACAGATGTAAAGAGGTACAGGAGGTAGGGAGGGGTGTGTGGGAGAAATCACTTTCCATTGAAGGTGATTAGAGACCAAAATAATCCATGTTTACATATCACAAACTTGGGAGACGTGGCACCTGAGCTGGGCCTGAAAGAATGAAAAGGTTGACTTTATGCAGAGGCATGGAGTGGAACCCATCCTAAGTGTGTGATGTCATCAAATGTGATAGGAAGAGATAGAATGGTGTGAATTCTGTCACAGTAGATAGGAAAACACAAGAGAAGTTAAGGAGACAAGAGAAAGATAGACCATGCTATATATGGTAAGACATAAAGTTGGAATGGTAGGTTATTGTGAGATTAATGCAGGCTTTAAATTTAAGAGTAGAGAATTGAGATTTTTAAAAATATAATAGGTACTAGGATAATTCCTAAAGGTTTCTGAATAGAGGAGAGTCATGATCAGAGCTTGGCTTACTCTGATTACAGTGTGAAAGGTTAAGTAGAGGAAGCCAAGTAGATTAATTAGGAAGTTAGTATGATAGACTATACAAGAGGTAATAAGGTTATCAATGAGAATATTGGCAGTAAGAAAGTAGAGGATAGACGAAAAGAGATGTGCAGAGATAAAATAAACGGTACCAGTTAGCTTGAAGGCAAGAGAGAGGAACCAAAGATGACTTAAATTTTGAACCTGAGTGACTGGGTGGTGCCATAAATAGAAATAAGGGGTGGGGGGAGGGAGAGAGAGGCAAGCATAGGTAGAGCTTCGGGGACAAATCCAGTACTTGGAAAATGGAAGTAAGAGACATAAAAATCGCTTAAGCGAGCCAGGTAGGTGTGAGATTTTAGAAATCAAGCTAGGGTCTAATGCAAAATTGAGGAAAATGAGAAATGAAGAAAGACATTGAATTTGGTGATTAAAGGAGGTCAGGAGTGAATGAATGGTCAGAGAGAATGATAAAGGGATAAAATATAATTGGCTTTGGGGGTTAACAGAATTGAACAAAGATTTGGGTTGAGTTTTAGTTTAGGGGAGTATAGAACAAATATTCAGCTGAAGAAGATTAGCTAATCAAATTAGGAAATGCTGTGTCATTAAATATAGCAGGTGAACTATATTTATGGGTTGAATAGTTATACAAAAGATATGAAAAAAGGCAGAATTCCAAGTAATACATAGAAATTGATGACCACTACATAAAAACATCTTGACACTGATATGGATTACAAGAGAATTTGAAGAGCTGTAAATAATTAAATGTTCATTATGTTCTTTTACAAAATTATGTAGTCTAGGGGGCAGCTGGGTAGCTCAGTGGATTGAGAGTCAGGCCTAGAGATGGGAGGTCCTAGGTTCAAATCCAGGTTCAGACATTTCCCAGCTGTGTGACCCTGGGCAGGCCACTTGACCCCCATTGCCCACCCTTACCACTCTTCCAACAAAGGAGCCAATACACAGAAGTTAAGGGTATAAAAAAAAATTATGTAGTATATGTAGTTAAGGAAAATCTAAACAACATACTTCTTACATTTCCAGAAACTTGAACCTGGTATGAAAGGCTTACTAATGGTCCCCCTTGTATGTCCTGGGAAGCAAACAGAACAATTTTGGTTTTATAGCAAATAATCCCACTACTGAGTTTGCCTTTACCCAATATTTGGAAAAATAGAGGGATTATAATCAATGTCTGTTGTAAATGACTGTTCTAGCCTTCTTGGTTTTGTGATTTAGTAACTTTTTAACTCAGGTAATTTTGTCTGAAAATCAGGATGTCTTGCCAGTAAATGTAGGAAACTCGTGGCATGTCTATGATGTATTAACTATATGACCATTTTTTGCTACTGGAAGAAACTACCATTGTTTCCATATTGAGCACAGGTTTTTAAGCCCATTAGGTTGTTGAATGCATTAGTAACGACACTGACTGTGTGTTACCTATAGTTTAATGTCTTTTTAATGTGTGTTTTCTCATCTTACAGTGGATTCGGCTTGGGGCCAACATTTCCAACTTCACCTTTGCTCCCAGCACTATTATCTTTCACCTGGGACATGCTGGTAAGTGTCCCAGACAGCTAATTCTGCTTAACCTTTCTGACATTCAGACTGCACAAGCCAAAGCCCTGTTAAATGAACTCACAACCTATTAACTATAATGACTTAATAGGATAACATTTCTTTCTTTCTCCTGGCCTTTTTCAGTGGTTAATATGGTGATAAACTTATTTGGTCTATCAGCTTACAGCAGCCATCATTCTATAGTGGGCTTCTCCAGGCAGCCCATTTACTTTTATTTAATAGCCATGCTCATTTCTAGAGATTACTTTATTAAATCTTTACACTGAAACACCTTCTTGGATGAAGATCGTTGATGGAGTTCCCCAGGGCTCTCCACACTGCATTGATCTGCACATTTGCTGGAGGTAGTGTCTGCCCACTTATTCAAAAGAACTCCATTTCTGAACCAAATGAGCTGATCCTCCAGTGGGAATTTGGCAACCAAACCAAGCATAAAAATCCCATTTTATCTTATAAGGATTTTAAAGCAAATTTTATGACTTTTCTTTGTGCCCCTTGTAGGACTCTGTGCACACTTCCATCTTGGTGTCCTCTGTCATTGTGGTCCTTTAATGGATCCACCTCCACTATATTTTTTTCTTCTGGCCAAGAATGACTAGATTATCATTGTCTAGCCTACTATGTTTAAGAAATAGATACCTTTAGCCTTGCCATATCAGGCTGTGAGGAGCCTGAATATGTTAATAACCTTTCATCTTTATAAAATATTTTGGACTTTTAAAAACATTTTCACATACATTTTCTCATTTGATTCTAACAAGTCTCCTGGTGGTTAGATAATGCTATGATAATTATCTTCTTTTTGCATCAGAGGGAACTGAGGTATAGACAGGTTAAATGAGTTGTCTGAAGTCACATTGCTAAGTGGTGGATCCCAGGTGGCTGCTGCCAAGCCCTTTGTTCTTTCCAGGTCTTTTTCAGCTATAGTCCAGGTGAGGGTGCTGTACTTAAAGCCATCATTACCATAACAAGTTCTTGATTTCCTTTGGTGTCTGATATTCCTATCCCTTCTCTTAGCTATGCTTGGCCTCATGTACGTCTACTGGACTCAACTCAACATGTTCCAGACCCTGAAATACTTGGCCATCTTGGGAAGCATCACATTCCTGGCAGGCAACAGAATGCTGGCCTACAAAGCAGTGAAGAGGTAAAGTTGGGGGAGATGGGAGCATTCTGAGGAGGATGAGAGCCACAATGGGGATTGGTATCTCTTTAGAAAATAATCTTGTTTTACTCTTAGTTACTTTGACTCTTTAGTGGCCAACTGCACTCAGGGTTTCAACCAGGACCTGCACAATAACTTTTGACATCTCAGGCAGAGAGTAGTTTGCCTTCTGTTTTCTATGACCAAAAAGGAAGCTAGTCAGTCAGCTATTATCAGGGTGAGTCACTGTGTTGGTATCATTGCAGGTTGGGAGGTGGGGAGCAGGAAAAAGGTGGCAGCAAACAAAAAAGATGAAATATTCAGTTGTGAAACAAATAACTAGTGGTAATTTGCTTCTCAGATTGACATAATAAAATTAGCTTTGATCTTGTGGCTTGATGTATAAGGGCTGTGTATTCTAAAAAGAAATATGTCTATCCATACATTAGAGAGTACTTGTCACTTGGTTCTAACCTGCAAGTAGAGACTATAATTGCTTTATGTCAGAAAGGGGCCATTTACTGATCAGCACTAAGTATATTGAAGCCTCAACTCTTTTAAGCCTCTACTGATTAGAATGAGAATGGGGAATAATTACTTTATGATGATTAAGAGGGCTTAGAACATCTGGCATGAGATTTGCTTTAATTTACAACATATAAACATTCTCTTCCCTTCCTTTGCTGAAACCGAGAAGTTCCTTGTATGTCTATTGTCCTCTTGGCCCAATAGAATTGCCATCCTGCATACAACTGAATTACAACAGACCATGTCCCACACCCTCACCTCTAGAGAACCTTGTAAGAATGTCCCTTCAGAACTTGAAACAGGCAATTAGAAATTACTTTTCCTCTCCCAAATAAGGGCCATATTAGTTACTTTCCACCAAGCCCCTGTCCCAGAGGTAGCCACCTGTTCCTCTTCCCCAGGAACCTCCTATGTCTTATAAGGAGCCCCCACAGTACTGACTCTAGGTCTTCCCTCCTACCATGCGGTTGCCGTCTCTTTGCCAGAAGAAAAAAAAAAGTCATTCCAGACTCAAATTCAGCTTTTATGGTAACTTGGATTACCAAATTGAACTAGAAACAAACATAACTACATAGATTTCTTCCTGTATGTTTTGTCTGTGTTAGAACTTGGATTATTTCAGCCAACCTAATACTGTCAAATAAAGGCAAAAATCATGTTTTGTGGGTACAGTAGAGTGCCCTCTCCCTTTGCATTCTTAGGTGTATGTTTGTATACATGCAGGTCTGAGGAGGGTTGATACTTAGATTTAGTAGTGTCTTATCTAATTTGACCACCAATTTAGCAAATCAAAGGCACTCTCTGACTCTTAACAGTGGGACACAGAACAGAAAGTTGTAAGTCTTCCAACTGTCTTACTATGGAGCACTGGGCAAAGAAATATATCTTTACTTCCTATGGTAGTCCAAGCTCCACCAGGGCTTCCCTTAGCTCCCATACTCCAGCAAGATCATTTTCTTTCACCTAACCAGCTCCTTCAAATATCTTCACTTAACCTTTGCATTGCCTTTTGATGGGAACTAAGCGCTCCAAGCAATTTTTGAAACAGTCTAGCATTCTCTTGTGACTTACTGTGTAGAATCCCGGAGATAGCTGAAATGCTTTGTTATGTGAAAATACCACTCTTCTGAAGGTGCCCTGGCAAACTGAGCAAGAATGTGAAGAGAAGTGCTTGACTTGAGTTTACACATCCTGACCTTGCTGATTGATCCTGGGAGAGGGATACCATACTGACTTGGGAGAGACAATCCGACTCTGGAAAATGAGTGAAACTAATGGAAGCCCTGGTGGTGTGTGTGTCTTTTCTTTCTTCTGCTTAATTCTCCCCCTCACTATCCTTTCTTGATTCTCAAACCCTCTTTCCTTTGGCAGGATCGCTGCAGAACAGAGCAGTAGATTGGCAAAATATAGGACACTACGGTAAACCCAAAAGGGGGGGTCTTACTAATGACCAGCTCTTTCCAGAAGTAAGGGCCCTTTCTGAATTTACCTGCCTCACGCATGTTGGTTGTTCCATCTAATTCTCACCTCCCTCACTCCCTGGGCCCAAGCAGTATTATTTGAAACTTCTTTCCAATCTGCTGGTTAAGTCTGGGACTCTGGAACATAACAACCATTACTCCTGCCCCAAATATTGCCTTTTCTTTGGAGGTTGCCACATTACCTGTACCAAAATGGTCCAGATGTCTCCTGTCTTATGTGAAGAATGCTATGACTCTCCCACCTTTCATTTTTATGAGGTGTTCAGTGCCTATTAAGGGGTTCCTTGCTGATCACAGTATAGTGGGATTCAGCTTAATATAAGTAGGGTCCACTTTGACCACTTCCACGGGTGGTATTAAGTGGTCTTGTAAATCCCAAGGATTGCGTTAGAATGAGAAACCAGGGTATTTGAGATGAATCTTTTCTGTGACTGGCATTTGTGAGAAAGAGCAGTCAGTGCTAATTAGGGCCAGATACAGTTAGTGGGACCCGCTGTGGTGGTCTTCTCCAGGCAGTGCCTTTCATCTTTGTCATAGATTTTTGGGCCACAGACTTAGATCATGAGTCTCAGTGAATTATAAGATGAGGTGGACGCCAGAAGGATTGATGACCACAAAAGCAAGGTGACTGACTAGAGAGCAAAACTGGAATCAGAAAAAATGGGTTCCTAGAGTTCAGAAAGTAGCTAGGAGTAGCCTACCCTACTTTATCCTCCCATGGCTCCAAAAGAGCCAGTTAAAATCCTTTCCTCATTTTTGAGTGATTGTTAATGAGGTGTTGGGAGTGATTGACACTAAATTAGTCGGTTCCAAAGTTCTTGTAGTTAGAAGTAAAGTGATAATGATGACTGAATTTCTGAGGCCTGTCTCTGATTGTTGCTTGTATTGAAAGCTGTTCTCCCAGCCAGACTCGAGCTATATGTTTTTTGATCATTTTCTCCAAAGAGGAGAAATCAACATAGAATCTGACCTCATGCTAACTTATGAACCTAACCTGCTTTTCCTCCACCCTCCCTGCAGAAAAGACAGAATTTTTGGTTTTATCATAAAGTCTGCTTTCTCTGTCTGAGGCCTACTTGGGAAAATACTGATATTGCTGCCTGCTACCTACTGATTATATTTAATTATAAAATGAGGCATCAGTTATAAGTTCTCACCTGTTACTTAGATATAAGCCCAGATAGCT
Source organism: Gracilinanus agilis (assembly GCF_016433145.1). NCBI lineage: Eukaryota > Metazoa > Chordata > Mammalia > Didelphimorphia > Didelphidae > Gracilinanus > Gracilinanus agilis. The sequence goes on along the minus strand of NC_058131.1, from coordinate 338,522,007 downwards.
TTAGGGAAAGAGAAGTTAACTTGATCATTTGGACTTGGGATATTTTCTGAGGTTGGGATTTTAAGAAAAACCCCTCTCTTTATAAAGTCTGTCATATTGAGCCTGCATGGCAGTGCATTTCCTGTCTTTACTGACCCTCATGCACTGAAAGGGTGAGGGGCTGCTGAACCACTTTGGGAGGGTTATAGTGCTTTATACATAATAGGCATTCAATAAATGTTTGTTGGTTAATTAATTGATTGGAGTCAGGGTCGAGAACGTCAAAGCAAATCGTCAATCCAAGGGAACAATCAGGAGTCGGGGTCAGGTAACCAGCCCGGGGTCGGAGATCCGGAGAGCAGGATCTGGAGTGAAGCAGAGGCAGCAAACAGGAAGCGAGGACAGGAGCACAGGAGATCAGGATCAGGTCGCCAAGGCAACATCAGGAACACTGGAGAGCGGAGTCGGGTTGCTAAGCCAAGGTTAGGAACAGAGATCTTAGTCAGGAGGGGTAGGGGAAGCATAGGGGTAGAATTTTAACTTACAGATTGTGGGGTGGGGGGAATGCAGCTCATCAGCAAAATAGAGAGTTATCTAGAGGTCCTCAATACCTGGCTGAACCTAGTGGTGCCTTCTCTACTTCACTCTGGCTCAAAAAGCTCATCTTTGTATTCTCAGCCTACCTGCTTTCCCCAGGGCTTTAACATGCACTGAGAGGTACTATAATAGGAGGAAGAAATTGCCTAGGATTCAAGAATATTAACTTTTTGTCCCCTTGGGCTCTCCCTTTCTTCTTCCACTCCCTTCTTCCCCCTTTCCCCTTCTCTACTCCCCTCCTCCCCCTCTCAGCCACATTTCACAGTTACTCAATAGAAATCAATCCTTGATTTTTGGGCAAATATTGATTTGAATTTGAGGCATCAGCAGAGTTTCTAGGCAGAACTTCTTAGCTAAGAAATCATTTTGTTGATGCCCACACTTCTCATTGATCTCCCTCTTCATTGCCTATCCTCTCCCCGCTTTCCCATAAATTGGGTAGCAACATTGGGCTGCTTTCCCATAAATTGGGTAGCTACATTGGGCTTACAGAATGCTTGGTTGAATAAAAGTGCTTTCACTGCATGCTCATGCCGCTCTTTGTCTGCATGTCAGTTTTCACGTGAATGCATTCCGTCTCTTCTGGTACTTCTGTCTTAGGCAGGAGAGATGGATTAGAAGTCAAATCAAAACTGGAGGGTCCTCTGATCTGTTGGATTTGACTGTCCCTTGGTTGCTTGTGGTTTCCTAAGGAAAAACTGCTGTGTTTGAGCCTGCCCGTGGAGTTAGTTCCTTCATTAGATTCCAATGAATCTTCACAACATCGAATCCTCAGTGCTCTGTAGAACTACAGAGTGGAGGATAGCATTCTTCTGAGCTTTCTTTTCTCCCCTGACAGCTGGACTGATTTAATCACCTGATTATATACCCCACTGGTAATGTGGCCATAGCCAGGACTGCGATTGTTGCTTGTTGTACTTTTCCTGTTAACTTTTGCAAACTGGAAAAAGTGCCCACAGGGACAGAGGGATTGTGATTATAAATGAAATTTTGAATGTTTTTCCCATCAGCTTTTTATTCCAGTGAGCCAGCTGCCCTTCTTATAAGCCAGGCTCTCTTTGGCTTGGAAGCATAGCTGGTCCAGTAGCAACTTGTAGGGGTTTTTGAAGCCCTCGCACTTCCCAAAAGTAAGACATTGTTTGGCAAATGGAGTCAGCAAGATCCAGGCCAAATGTTCTTTAACTTTTTCATCTATTTTACTTTTCCTCTGGTTGAGATTTACCCTGTATTTGGGGTTGTTTTGGGTGTAGTGTCACTGGCAGCATCTTGTCTCTTCATATTTCCACATCCCATTCTTCATATTTGTTCATCTTCTGTGTTTATGACCTTAAGAACCAGGATCTTTCAGTGTCAGAGATGCTTGATCACCTGGTGATTGTTAGGTAGGAATTGCAACAGCAAATTAAAACCTGGGGTAATTTTTTCAATTCTCTCTTTCTTTCAGAGCAACACAGTAGTAGTACCAGAAGGAAGAAGGAAAATCTAAAAACTTAAAAGAATGTTCCCTGGAATAGAAGCCAAGGAACAATTTACATCCTGGAGAGTGGAACATGGAACTAATTTTTGTTTAAAACAAACAAAAAGTCCAGAATCTTATGGTTGTACTTTTGCTTGTCTTTTGTTTTTTCACTCTCCTGTTGAGCAACTTTCTGTGAGCCCGGATATTCAGTTCCTTTGGAATTGTGGCCATTAGCCATCAAGAGGCTGTGACGGATTTCTTAAGAATCCCAGACGTTAAGTTTTGGAATGTTTGAAATCTATAATTATTGTGATTTGTAATAAAGAATCTGATGAGAGGAATAGAGACCTCTAAGAGTTTTATTCACATATTTCTGGGGTGGTAGAGTTTACATATATATATATATAGTTATGTAAGTGTTTCCTTGGCAGAAAAACTAAGCAAGTTTTCTGGAGCATTACCTAGTATAAACCCTCACTTGTACTTGAATAGAGAATTTCCTGGAACATCTACCTTCCTTTGTTTTTACCCAATGTGATCTTCCTCCTTCAGTGAAAGTTGGCTGTATCTTGGGGCCTAGTATGTAACTTTATTTAGCATGGTTTAATTGGTGGATAAGTAGGTGTATGGGACAGGTACTTCAAGATCCTGAAAGGTTATATGAATTCTGGAATTTGGTTTACTTCTGCTCTAATGGCTAGAAGTGACATCACTGATTCATGGATTTGGAGTTTTAAAGGCTTTTAGGAGTCATCTAGTCCAACTTCTTCATTTTACAATGGAAGAAACAAAGGCCTGGAATGGATGTGACTTGTTCTTTGCCCAAGGTCACACAGATGGCAAGTAACAGAATTTGAATTTAGTCACTGATTGCAAATCTCAGGATCTTTCTACTGGACCACACTTTGCAATTGCATTCAGTTTCCCAAGAATAGGTATTTTGAAGTTATGAGCAATGTTGGCCTCATCTGTATAAACAGAGTAGGTTCCTTCCTATATGATGTGATTTCAGATGTGCTGGAAAAAGCCCTTTGCCCAAAAAACATCCCTTTCATAAGACATAAAATTCTTCACTGTTACTACCTTTACTGAGATTCCACCATTTAACAATTCATAGTTCATGCATTTTGAAAGGCAATTTGGAATTCTGATTTAAAAGTGACTTAAGATGCTAACACTCATGCAGAGATACCACTGCTGGGTGGGTCAAAGAAATAAGGAATCCAGATATATTAAAATACTGATGTGATGATTTTACTACTTTGTGATAGCAAAGAACTGGATTTAAAAGAAATGCCCATTGATTGGGGAATGAATGGCTAAACAAATTGTGGTTATTATAATAAGCAATTATTAACCCCCACTGCCTAGCCCTTAGCCCTCTTCGGCTTTAGAACCGATACATAATATTGATTTTAAGATGAAAGGTGAGGGTTTAAAAAAGAGAAAAGAAAGGAAGCTCATTTGGCTCTGTTCAGCCATCCATCTCCAAAGGACTCTGTGCATCTGAAAACAAATCATTCTCTTTTTGTATTTCTTTCATGTAAGCGTGCTTGAGGTCATTTAATAGTCTGGCAAAAAAACCTTAAAACCTAGTTTTTAACAGACTTGTAATCTGCGCTAAGTCCTACAAAAGGATGGAAAATTCAGAGAAGTAAAGGAAGACGATGTAGTGTGATGGCTTTATCATAGCTTTATGACCCTGAGTAAGTCATTTGATCTCTGTGTCTCAGAGTTCTCTGGAAAATTGTAGAATTGAATTTGATGCCCTCTGAAGACCCTTCCAATCCAAAATCTGTGACTACATGAACTGATACAAAGAATCAGATGAACAAGTTCAGGAAAACAAGCTACACCACAACAGTAGCAATAGAAACAATAAAAAACAAACTGCTTTATACAAAAATATTTATGACTGTGCTTTTTGTGGTGTCAAAAAATTGGAAAATGAGGGGATGTCCCTTGATTTGGGGAATGGCTGAACAAATTGTTGTATATGATGGTGATGGAATACTATTGTGCTATAAAGAATGGTGAATCACTTGATTTCTTATAAGAAATTTCTTATAAGAACTGGAAAGACCTCCATGAACTGATGTGGAGTGAAAGAACCAAGAGAACATTGTACACAGTAACTGAAACATTGTGGGACAAGCAAATATAATAGACTGTGCTACTAATAGCAATGAGTTGGTTCAGGACAATTCTGAGAAACTTGGGAGGAAGAATGCTATTCACAACTAGAGAGAACTGTGGGAATAGAAATGCAGAAGGAAAACATGATTTATCACTTGTTTATATGGGTATGTGATTTGGGGTTTTGGTTTTAAAAGATTATTACAAAAACAAATAATATGGAAAGGTTTTGATTGATAATACATGTAAAACCCAGTAGAATTGCTTGTTAGCCCTGGGAGGGGTGATACAAGAGAGTAGGGAGAGAACATGAATCATGTAACCATGGAAAAATATTCTAAAAATAAAATTATATTAAAAACAACTCACTACAATTAATGACCAACCTTGGTTCCTGAGAAGAGTTGAAAAAGGTATACCGCGGGTCCTCTTTCTACAAAGGTAGGGGATTATGGATATGGAAAACTGCATCTTCTGTCAGACACAGTTGTTACATTGTCTTTTTTGCTGAACTACCTCTTAAAACCTTGATTTTAAAGGATGACTTGCTGATGGGGGAGGGATATGTTTAGAAAGAAAGATGGAATAAAAATGAGATATGTTTCTCTTTTAAAACATGAATCCTTAAATGGATTTGTATGAGTTAATGAGTCATTTTTTAAAAGGCAAATAACTTTGGATTAATTGGACTATTAAGTCATTCATAACAGGGTGAATTTTTTTAGTAATTAACTGTCTTTCGTCCTAACATCTGCTGAGAGCATTTATGTTGAGATTAATGAAAGGTATTTTGAAACTTGAAATGCTAGAGAATGGCAGACCTGGGTAGGATGGTGGAGTGTGAGAATTAGGACAACATGGATATCCCATGGTAAGCTGGCAAAGAACACACTTACAGGTAAACTTAGAAATCTATTTTCTTTGATCTTGAGGTTACACTTTCCTGAAAAAGTATCGATCTTCCTTTGTTATTATTTGTTGTGCCAAATCACTATTCTTTTTCATTATAATTTCCTTTGCTTTTCCCTTTAAATTGTCTTAGGCTAATGATGAAGCATTCCTCCACTTCTTGGTAGAGAGGTGATGGTCTAGAGGTGCAGATTTGTTTTTCTTGACTATGCTTATGAAGGGAAAGCTTTTCTGGGGAGAAGGGCAGTTGGTAGATAGTGAGAGTGATGCAAAAAATAGAGAAAAGAAAGAGGGGAAGTTAGGTGGCCTAGTGGATTGAGAACCAAGCCTGCAGATTTCAAGTCCTGAGTTCAAATTAGGTCTAGACACTCCTGTATGACCCTGGGTGAGTCACAACCCCATTTGCCTAGCTTATTGCTCTTCTGCCTTGGAACTGAGCAGTCTGTAACTAAAAAGTCTCCAAGCTGTGCTGTGCCTCTTTAGCTCCAAGTTCCCAGTTGAGCCTCTGGTCCAGTCATGGGGGCCTGGCTCAGCTCCAAGTGGCCAATTCTTAGAGATTGTGCTACCAAATAGGCCAAAGCCTGAGCCAAGCCAGGAAAGATTGTTAGACCAGATAAAACAAAGTCGGCAGTTTTTACCAAGGAGAGAGAGAGGAGGTCTGGTCTCGGAAAAAAAGGAAGACAGCTCTGCTACTCTCGGTCTCCTCTCTTATAAGGCCCATGGCATTACTTCTCCTGCATCTCTAATTGGTCAGGCTTAACTTAGTGGGGTCGCTGGTTTTTGAGTCTAGACAGGTCACCCTCAGACATTTCCTTATCCTTAGCTCTCAGACTTTTACCAGCCCTACCCTCTACCAGAAGGCCATATAGACACAAGAAACATGGCCAGTCAAAGGAGGAAGCTTGTATCAAGAATCTGGTTTTCAAACTGAAAAAATGAGTACATTTTAAATTGCATTTACCTAGGAGACCTGGCAAGCTGGGCAATTTTGTTACCCCTATGTTTAATATAGACCCACCCCCTAAAAAAAACTGTATGGACAAATTCATAGTTTTGATGTGGGAGAAACACACCCAAGTTTGTAGCAAGGTCTTGCCCCCAGAATAGGAGATTCAAACTGTTCAATCCAGAAGAAAAGAATTTAATTTGAAGTAGAGGCGGGTTTTGGTAGACTAATAGTCTAATAGCTAGTGGCTAATCAGGTAGCCTTAGGGCCAATAGATAAGCCCTAGGGGCTAGTAGAGTAGCCTCTGGCACTGGTAGCATGGAGTAGCCGCTCAACTATAGCTTCCATACCCTGTGGATCAAGGTTGGCAGATTTATTGGGGTCTGGTAGTTTAGCATCTCCCTTTCCAAACTCAGGTGGAGGTATGTTTTCAGGTTTGTTACTATAGGGAATAAGAAGCATGCCCAAGGTTGGGAGATTCTTCTGGAATGCCAGAGTCCCCAGAGCACAGGTTCCATGTTCCTTGTCATTTGTCAGGGAGAGGCCTTGCTGCCCTTCCAGAGTGGGAATATAGGGAGGTGATATGGTACATTGGAGGACCACTATGGGTAATTATTTCCAAGAACAATATAAGCAATTAATAAAACAGAATGAGCAGCAAGCTGATGCCTGGTATAGAATGTAACAGATTCAGTACACAGAGTAGATAATTGAACAATCTACAATTCATGCTTGACTAATGCTGAAACTACAAGTTTTGCAGTTGATGTTTAGTGCTAACTAGTGAGAAATGCAAGATTTCAAAGTATGAGGATCCTGTTCCTATTACTACCTCTTTCTGCCCACTGTCAGCCCACATCACCTTCATATAACAGACCTCTTCCGTTTGTATTTTGAAATGTTTGTTTTTGTGGATATTTAAAGTTCATAATAGAAAAAGAATTTTTTTTAAAATCCAAGATAATGCCTAGGCCTCATCCTCTCTGTTTCTGCCTCCTTAAGGTCCTCTAGGCATTGGCCCTGACTTCCAGACACTCAACATTATCATCTGATTTACTGATGTAAACTAAGGATTCTTAGGCCTTGCCATCCACCCTGTTGATTCACCTTTCACTGAAACACTTCTGGGCCTTTCTGTCTGATTAGTAAGGACACTAGCTTTTTTCTGCTCTTCTCTCCAGTACACACAGTAAACACTTAAAAAAATTTTTTTTACATTCTTTCGATAATCTCCCTAGTACAGGAAGTGAGCTTTCAGGTAAGCATAGCTGTGCCCAGGCACTAGCACTGCCTGAGAAAATATGTAAAACTCTGGTTAACCAGTTGAAAGGAGCTATCCCAGATCAGAAACATGCCCATTTGAGGACCTGTTATTGCATGCGTCTGGAAGGACCAATTCTCACTTAAAAGTTGTGTGTTCCATGGATTTAAATATTTGTCTAGAAAGAAATAGTAAACCAAAAATAGAATAGCTCTGATATCCAACAATGGGGAAAATTCCTTCCATATGTCCATAGAGAATGGTTAAGGCTTATAAGACACCCATTAGTATAACTGTTAATTTTAATAATTATACTTGTATAATTACATATTCAGCTATAAATATTATAATCATTACTACAGCATTGTAATAATTATGACATAATAATTATAATTATTAATATGTTATAGTAACAATTATAATAATCACACTATAATCATTCCTCTGCCTTCCCTTTTTTAAAAATTGAATTCATCTCATAAACCCAAAAGTAGTGTGGGTTCCTGTGGTCATTATTTTATTTGAAAAATTTTGAGATGGAAACCTAATTTTGCTATTGTAGGTATGAGCAGAGAAAAGTTGTGAGGTCCATTGAGGAAAGCAGCCATGCTTGCCTGAGATTGCTGGCAAGGTTCCAATCTTTCACACAAAGGCATTGCTGCTCTCAGCCAAAGGTTATCATTAAACCTGAATTAAATACTCTGAAGAGCAAAGAAGTCCTTGTAACATCATGACTGAAAGTACCAAACCTGCCTTTCCCTAAGAACAGATTAGGAATCACTGTTTCTCACCTTGCTTACGTCTGTAATAGCAGCCCTGGTCACGTCCATGCGTGAAGCCATTTTCATAAACATTACCCCCCCCCCCAAGAATGTTGTAATGCTTAATATTTTACCCTCTATAAAAGTCTTTCTCTTTGTCATAATAAATGAAGATCACAGTCCCTAATCATGTTGCGGTGATTCTTCTGCTCAGTCCTTCTCAGGCATGCTGGCCCCAACCTTTCCTGTCCTCCTTATCTCAGTCTTTCTAGCTGCTAGTCTCCCTATCAGGCTAACTCACTCTCCACAGCTACAATGGCCCTCAGATCCAATCACTCATCACCATGCCTCCCACAAAAGTGTGACAAAAAGTGATTAGAGAATGTTTGGTATGTGTGGAGGATGGGAAGGAGATCATAAGATGATCCTGTGAAGTTTATATGCAGTGCTTCACTTACTCTTCTTTACCAAATTCTCTTGCTCAAATTATCAAATGAAGAAATCAAAGCTAGCAATAATCAGATGAAAAAAAATGTTCTAAATCCTTCTTGATTAGAGAACTGCAAATTAAAACAACTCTGAGGCACCACCTCACACCTATCAGATTGTCCAATGTGGCAGTAAAGGAAAGTGGTAAATGTTGGAGGAGATGTGGCAAAAATTGGGACACTGATGCATTGTTGGTGGAGTGGTAAACTGATCCAACCATTCTGGAGGACAATTTAGAACTATGTCCAAAGGGCTATAAAACTGTGCATACCCTGAGGTCCAATAATGCTACTACTGGATCTATATCCCAAAGAGATAATAAAAAAGGGGAAAGGACCTACTTGCACAAAATTATAGCAGCTCCTTTTGTGATGGCAAAGAATTCAAAATCGAAGGCATGTCCATCAATTGGAGAATGGCTGAACAAATTGTGGTACATGTTTGATAATGGAATACTATTGTGCTATAAGAAATGATAAGCAAAATGATTTCAGAAAAAGTTGGAAAGATGTGCGGGAACTGATGCAGAGCAAAATAAGCAGAACCAGGAGAACACTGTACATAGTAACAATATTGGACAATGATTATCTGTGAAAAGTTGGCTACTCTTAGCAATGCAACAATCTGGGACAATCCTGAATTCCCTTATGACAGGGAATGCTATCCACTTCCAGAGAAGGAACTGTTGAAGTCATCTTTCACACTGAGTATCTTTGGTTTTATTTGGGGGTTTTGGTTATATATGAGTTTGCTCTTATAACAATGACCAATATGGAAGTGTGTTTTGCATGACAATTTAAAAATGTAAAAAATTGTCTTGCTCAGTAACCAGAAAAGTCTTGACTACTTTCAATATATTTTGCGCAATCTCATGATTGTCCTCCTTTTTGTTTTTACTGTTGCCATGGAGAGCCTGGGCATAAATAAGATACTGCTGGGTGACCTAAAGCATTATTGCTGCTATAATTCTTAACTTTATGTCTTTCCAAAAGTGGAGCATTAAGGGGTTATTAATGTCATGTCACTGGTCTTTCCAGTTTGATCCTTTGAGTGGTTCTTAAAAAAAAAATCTTTGTCAGCCATATGAATTCAACTTCCAAATGTAATTTGACTCCTAGTCTTCAAGACCACACTCAGAGAATCTATGGCTTAATTCTGTATTTCTTAGGCAAGGTATCAGATTTGGAAAAAGATTAAGTATGGTGATGTAAGTGAAATGGAAAATGTCAGGCCAAAACAAGTTTCTCAATAACCTTATTTTTGCATCATGATAATTTAAATGTAGATTGATTATGGCCAGTAGATCTTTGGACCAATATGAACTATCTCTAAAAAGATCAGAAGAGATTTGCAGGGAGTATGACATTGGGGAATTTCTGTGGGTAGAACACTGCTTACAATTACTTTACTATAATCTATTGTTATCTGAGGAAGTAGTTTAAAAAAAAAAAAAGACAAAAAGTAATAGTTCTGGGAGTCAAGAGATCTTGGTGCTAGTCTTGATTACCACTGTCCCTGTGGGGTTGCTTCACCTTCCAGGACTCAATTTCTTCCTTTGTGAAGTAAGGGAATTTGAATTCAGTGATCTCTAAGAATCAGCAGTCTCTTAAAAGATTCTGTAGTATCTTATAACTTAGTGGTCCTAGATATTTGAAATAAACATTTTCATTGATCGAAATTTAGGTTAAGCATTTTGGCCTTCCTTCCTTCTGTCCTTCCTTCCCTTCCTCCCTTCTTCCTTCCTTCCTTCTTTCCTTCCTTTTTTCCTTCTCTCCTTCCCTCCTTCCTTCCTTCCCTCCTTCCCTCCTTCCCTCCTTCCTTTCCTTTCCTTCTGTCTCAGAATCAATACTATCCTTTCTTATAAGCTAAGACAGTGATATTTAAAGAGGGAAAGAAAATGAATCATGTAAACATGAAAAAATATTTTTTAAATAAAAATTAAATAAAAAGGTTTACTATCACTGGCCTAGACCTTCCCATTATTCTGCCCTGGAACTGATATTAATATGGATTCTAAGACAGAAAATTAGGGTTTAAAAGAAAAGGTAGTTGTTTAGCCTCCTCTTTAAGAATTCCAGTGGTTGAAGAACCCACCTCCTTCACTTTGGGAGCTTTTGTTGGTTTGAATTTTTAAGCCTGAGTCTCCCCATTTCATTTAGGCTGAAAGTGCAGGGGATACTTATGGCCCTGATTGTGCTTCTTGATCCTAATTAACATACGAGCTTTGACTTGATCCTTACTGACCTGAGCAAGTTCGACCCTCATTAGACAATGTGGTGGCCCCACATCCCAGGGGCTGACATTAATGCCAAAAAATGTGGAGACCTGACCAGCATAGCTCTCTAGAGCTCAAAACTCCTCAATTTGAGACTCTAGCCTCCTCCTCCCTGGTAGCTGGGATTACAGGCCCGTACCACCGATTTTAACATGGAGCTCTTATTGTTTAGGTTCCTCTCAAACTGAGCCTAAATTACTTCCAAGCACAAAGCCTTGTTATATGAAGGAGGAGTTTAATAGATGGTGAATGAATGAATGGATGGATGGATGAATGGATGGATGAATACCCATCTCCTTCCTTTATGGAACTGTCCCCATGGACTATAATGTGTACTTTGTACTAACACGACAAACTGGCAGTGATTCAAACTCAGCGGAAGGAGAGAAAGACTCAAACTGCTGTTTGATGGGTTTATTTAGAACATCCAACATCCTACTTGGTCACAAAAATGGGAACACAAAACACCTTCTCTATTATTTACAATTTAGCTCAAAGGCATAATTACAAGAAGAGAAACAGGATGATAGGAGTCTGGGTGGAGTTAATTGGCTTCACTTGTGCAGGATGTGATAGAGAGCAAAAGGGAATGAAAGTTTTGGAGATACTTTTTCCATGATGGGCAGAGAGGACTTTTCCTTCCCATGTCTGATTATCCAACTAAATCAATATCCTGTGAGGAGTAAGCTGGGGCTTATGATGAGGAACCTATAGTTGGAAGGAATTTCCAAAACCACTTAGGCCTAATTTGATCATTTTATAGATAAGGAAACTAAGGCTTAAAGAGAGGCAATGAGTGGCCTACTCAAGTTCCCATAGGTAGTTTGTTGGCAAAGCCTAGTGCCCAAGTCTACTGATTGCTTAAACTGAATTTCTTTTCTATTATGGCAGCTTTGCTGCCTCAAAACTGTGCCTCCCCATTAAAATATTTTTTCTTTGTATGTGACTTTTTTTGGTGGAGCAAAGACAGGGCAAAAACAAGTGCTTATTAATGTTTTTTTTTTAATTTTTAAAAAACTTTTCCAAAGGAATCTCCAAAGATTTGTGTGTTATGGTGCTACAGATGTTAAAAACAAAGAACAATGTAGCCTATCAGCTAGCAGCTGCTTTGCTTTGGCCGATTTTCATGGTTTCTCACTAATCTTCATTCTTTTACACCTAGGCAAAAGAGATGTCTCAGCTAGTTGTAGTTCTGTGCTGAGAAATTTCCATTTTTTTTGTCATAAAGAATAAGTAGGAGTGGGGCAGTTAGATGACTTAATGGATAGAGAGCTAAGTCTATAGGGAGGTCCTAGGTTCAAATCTGGCCTCAGATACTTCCTAGCTATGTGACCCTGGGAAAATCACACCTTATTGCCTAACCCTTACTGCTCTTCTACCTTGGAACCAAAACTTGATATTGATTTTAAGACAGGTGGGAAAGGTTGAATTAAAATAAACAAAGAGATAGATAGATAGATAGATAGATAGATAGATAGATAGATAGATAGATAGGGTTCAAAACATTTATTCTTGCAGCATTTTGTGGGGGCATGGTTCAGATGAATGGGTCAAACCATGCAGTTAACAACAGAGTTTTGGCAAGTAAGCTGGGATGGATTTATCATGTTATCCTAGGGTTATTTCTTAGCTTCAGAATAAATTGAATCATTTTGAGCCCAACTTATGCAAAAGAGTAGGGCTCCTTACATCTGCCTAGTCATAGCAATGAAATATGTAGGAAAGAGAAAGGCTACAAGGCAGAGTGGAAAGAGCACTGGCTTGGAGGCTAGAAAGCCTGACTTGTATTCCCAGATTTTGTAGTGACCTCAGACAAGTGACTATGTCTCCTCAATTTTTGTGTGTGAAATAAGGACTTGTTTGGTTTGTTTCATTTTGTTTTGTTTCCAGCATAGACGTGGAGGACCATGAACAAAGAATGTTGTCTTTGCCATCAGACACAGTAACTGTATCAGGAGCTTTTATTTAGCTGTTCTTTTTTCTTTATTTCAAGGAAGTGGTTGTGAGGTATTTTTGAAAGTTACTGTGATGGAAAAACAGAAAATACCAATAATTTTTTTCAATTGGGTTTGGCATAGATGGTCTCTAAGGTCTCTTGTAACTTTAAAATACATTAAGAAATTCTAACATCTACATTTTTTGTTTCTGGCTCCAATTCATCCTGCAATTTTAATTAAAAACCAGATCTCACTTCATTTTCATTTCCTTCATACAAGTCTTTTCATGGATCCTGTTGAAGTGCTTTTTGTAGCAGCTGGGATGGGTGTGGGGTAGGTGGCTGCCCCCCCAAGGAAGTGATTTGCACATTGGAATCCCTGGTGTCAGGAATTCAGGTCAATCATGATGAAAAATGGGACCAGAGAGGAATGTTGAAATGAAAATTTTCAAGGCATCAGTGTTTGAATTCATACTGTGCCACCTACTTGGCCATTGTCATATGCAAATTATATACCAATCATCTGCAGATTCACTCACACTCTTTATAACTTATACCAAGACATGGCCTCTGAGAAAATTCTAGTGTTGACAATATGAATGAATTTTACAATTTCCAAAAAAAAGGTGAAGAAATGGATCCAATATCACATCTTCTTTGCCGCAGGTTGAGTATCATACAGATGGGCTCTTCATCTCTGGGAATTCCTCTGTTACAGAAAGAATCACAAGGTTATTACAAGGTACAGATGCCAAAAATGGAGTGGGAGAGGACTGGCAGGAGGGAAGGGAATACACTTAGAATGAGAATTTCAGGTTCTATGGAGTTACAGCCATCCAGTAGTCTAGGCTTGCCAGAGGCCTTCAGAGGAGGGCTATGACATTAGATGGCAGGAGTTCTCTCTCTCACACATTAACAAGGCCTTGGTATTTGGAGCATTTCTGAGCTAAGACATAAACAAAAGATCTAGCTGTTTTCCCAGCCCTGTAGTCTTGTTTGCCCTATGACTTTTAAGCTCTTGCATGAGCCTCCGAAGTATTTGACTTCTAACTTTTAGGAACAATGCACCTATTCTTGGACCACCATCTTGGTAGAGGCCAGACTCCAGCCATGCCATGATGGTGGCTACAAAAGAGGTGGCTGGTTCTCTAGCCCCTGGATTAGAGTAACTAGATGAGGGCATTTCCCCAAGTGATCTAATTCAAATCTCCAAAGAGGTAAGTTATTCCCACATCTCCTCAGGAGGGCTCACAAGAGTTCTCATGTGACAGAGAGTTGAGTAATTACACAGAAAACCCTGTTGGGTTTTGTCTAATAATTTGGTTTAGAAACAACCTACAGAATTATACACATTTTAAATTTATATAACTTATATAATATATATAATTTATATACAATTTTATAATTTGCCTAGCTTTTGCCCTTATGTCTTAAGAGTTGTTACTAGGAGAGAAAATAAGGGTTTAATGATAAATTATACTTAAAATAATGTATATAAATTAAAAAATTATATAAATTATAATTTAATTATAAGTTATAAATTATAAATTAATATTTAGCACATATTTTGGCTTATATTTTAGAACTGAACTAGAATCAGTTGCTAAAGCAAAGTTCTTGCTGAAGAATTGTGTGCAACTTTGGGAAGTTATATCCAAGTAGTATAGTGTTAGTGTGAGAGTAAGGACACTTGAACTTTTGTCTCAAGATCATGGGATCAGGGACAGCTGGCTGGCTCAGTGGATTGAGAGTTAGGCCTAAAGATGGAAGATCTTGGGTTCAAATTTGGCCTCAGACACTTCCTAGCTGTGCGATCCTGGGTGAGTTACTTAACCCCCATTGCCTCCCTTACCACTCTTCTGCCTTGGAACCAATACACAGTATTGATTCTAAGATGGAAGGTAAGGGTTTAAAAAAAATCACAGGATCTCAGAGTTGAAAGGTCCTCTCTATGAGCACCAAATGGTCATCCATCTTCACCCTCAAAGATCTCCAGGAATGGAGCATTCAGTTACTCTCTCCCCCAAGACAGTCCAGTTTGCTTTTAGATAGCCTTCATTATTAGAGGGTTTTACCTTACAATGAGCCAAAATTTTTCTCTCCTGGGACTAGGACCAGGAATTATTTGCTTCTTCTCATACATCAGCCATAGGAGTTGAGGGTAGGTTTATTTTTTTTTTTAACCCTTACTTTCTGTTCTAGTAACAACTCTAAGACAGAAGGGCAAGGGCTAGACAAACAGGGTTAAGGGACACATAGCTAGAAAGTTTCTGAGGCCACATCCTGCTCTATCCACTGTGCTACCTAGCAGCCTTGAGGAGTCATGGAGAAAAAAAGATAAGGACATCAGATCTATCTTTAAGAATCTAGAAGACTAATATGTAAAAGAGAGATCAGACTTGAAGAATAAAACTAGAAGCAATTAGTAGAAGGTAGCTAGAGGTAGATAGATTTCAACTTAATATAAGGAAAAATTTCCTAACAATTAGAATTGTCCAAAAAGGAGAATGAAATGCCTTTGGAGTTGGTAAATTCTCTCTCATTCATGAGATTATAAATTTAGATCTGGAATGAACTTTAGTGGCTATCTGTTTTATCAACAAGGAAACTGAGTTATAAAGGCTAAGTGACATATCTAAGGTCATACAGAAAGTGTCCATGGTAATTGTATCTCTTCAAATACAATGAATGAATATTTGTGAGGCAGTTATTATATAATAATATAATATAATTACCATATTGTATTATATTATGACAATAATTACTATATTATATCTAGGTATTGTGTTAAACACTGGGAATACAAATATCAAGAATCAGTCTCTGCCCTCAAAAAACTTACATTCTTTATGGAAATATGTATTACCTGATAGCACTGCTATATCATATTGTTACAGTATTGGGAAAGAGAGAATTTGGATTACAAAATGTCAGAAAACAATTGTTTAAAATTATATCCATATGTAACTTAAAAAAAAGGATAGACCTGCAAAAAACATCCAAAACAAAGACACATACATTGAAAGAAGAGGAAACAGCAGATGTGAATAGTGGTGTCAAAGGAAGGATGTTTTGGTTGTGAGGGAAGCCATGGGACAGTTAATTGAAATACTCCTTCCAAAAGCAGTGGTAGTGATGAAGCAGATGGCTGCCTCTTTGAGATGCTGAAGAAGGAGTTCTTGGTCAGTTATAAGTTGAACAATGGTTTTTATGCTCTTAAATTCTGAGATGGGATTTATTCTCTAAGAGGCATCGTGGTATCCTGTAATCAAGAGACTTTTAGCTTAGGGTTAGCAGCTAGCTCAGTGGATAGAGAGCCAGACCTGGAGTTGGTATGACCTTGGTTTAAATCTGGTCTTCCTATAACCCTAGGCAAGTCACTTAACCCAGTTTGCCTAGCCTTTGCCCTTTTATGTCTTAAGAATTGTTACTAGGAGAGAAAATCAGGGTTTCATTGAAAGAGAAAGGTGGGGGGCAGATGGGTAGCTTAGTGGATTGAGAGCCAGGCCTAGAGACAGGAAGTCTTGGTTTAAAATCTGGTCTCAGACACTTCCCAGCTGTGTGGCTCTGGGTAAGTCACTTAATCCCCATTGCCTATCCTCCCTTACCACTCTTCTGCCTTGGAACCAATACACAGTATTGATTCCAAAATGGAAGGTAAGGGTTTAAAAAAAAAAAGAAAGAGAGAGAGAGACTGACTTGGGTTATATATCAAGTTGCTTGCTGTCTCAAGGAGAGAGGGAGAAAAAGGAGGAGGGAGGGAATTTGGAACTCAAACATTTAAAAAACATGTTAAAATTTGTTTTTACATTTAATTAAAAACACAAAATTTAATTTCTACATTATTTATATTATATTGTTATTATAAATATATTATTTCTATTTATATAATATTGTGAAGATAGGATTAACTTGCCTATTTTTAGCTAATCAAATCAAGAACTTAAAGTACCCCTACTTACCATTACTATGAGAATTCACTTACTAGAGTAAACTCACACCTCCAAAAGCCACTGCCCTCCCCCTTGGGCAGTACTAGGCAAATCGAAAGACTGCCATTGGTTTTTGTGAAGAAGGGGTAGTGATAGGAAGTGACAGGAAGTGATGTGGAAAAAGAAGCATAAAAGAAGAGACTGGCATGGTCTAGCATTCATTCCCTTTCCGGCATTTGGAGAGATTGGTTCCGAGATTCCTTTCCTGGCTTGAAGGAGACTTTTCCCCTGGATCCTGCATTGGCTTGCTGGGTGAGTGGCTGAGATTCCTATCTTGGCTTTGGAAGAAGCTGTTTTGGTGGAACCCTGGGTGAAGACACTGGGACTTCTGACTGAGGATTACCAGGAAATCCACGTGGAGACAAAGTCTTGGGGAAGCCCCTGCTGGGGCTGAGCCAGACTTCACTGGGAAAGGCTGGAAGGCTTGTTAGGAATCTGTCTCTTTATCTACATTTACACTTTCACTCTTTCTACCTCTTTGTAAATAAAGCTGCTAAAAGTCATTTTGACTTAAGCTATAATATTTTAAAATTGGTGACCACAATATTACTTTATAACTCTCATATTTAGCATAAAACCTAAATATAAACTCTTACAATATATATGCATACATATATAAACTGACATTAGAATCTCTATTTTGATATTTAGCAGTCTCATGTGACCTTAGGCAAGTCACTTCTGATTTAGAGCCTTCCTTTCCTCATGTATAAAAGGGAATATTAACACACTAACTACCCATCTCATAGAGTAACTGGGAGGAAAGTGCTTTGCAAACCTAAAGACATATAGAAATGTGTGATTGTTGCCTTGGTGGGGATTCCTTGTGGTATATCTGTTATACCTGTTGAGCACACCAGTGGTTTTCTTGACTCTCTCCAACTTCATAGGTTTATGAGCGTAGTGAGAATCCCAGGTACATTTTCTAGTTTTCTGGGGAACCCCTTAGACCTACAAAAAAAAAACCAAAAACCTTAAATCAAAAAGAAGCATGGAACTGTTCTTAGCTCAATGGGGAAAATCCTCTCAACTGGGAGGTAAAGTCAATTCTGCTTTTAAGGGAGAGAAGTGAACCTTGTGGAGAAGGATCTTAGACAGAGAGGACCCTTTTAAGGTCCCACATATATACCACTGAGCCATCATCTACCTATGTATGCCCATTCACCCTCCACAAACCCCCCCAAAAGTCTGCTCAGGCCACAGTGATCTCTCCTCCTCTGTTATCACACACCCTCTCTACCACAGTCTAGCACTTGACTTTAGAGTGTCCTGGACTGTTTTCTTTGATTGTTTCTTGAGTACTCATTAATCTGCTCTCTCCAACTGGATTATGAGCTTCTTGAAGGCAAGGGCTCTACTCTCTGCATTGCACCTAGTAAGCACTTGATCAATGCACTGATTTTATTTAATGTCATCACAATGGTCTCCTGCCCCACTGTTCTTTCTGTTCCCCCAAGCCCCTCCATAGTTATGGAAGAGACAGGATTCTCAGTCCCCAAATTGTGTTCCACAGAGTTGCTTCTTGTCCCAGCTCCCAGGTGGGAAGAATTTCATGAGACTCAAGCTCTCAGGCTCTCTCCATCTACCTTTGTTTCTGTAACATGGCTGCCAAGAAGTCCTGTAGCACCATCTGTTTGTGGTAGCAGCTGTCCATCAAGATGCTGTCTAGTTGACGTCTAGATAGGGCCTCATGATCCTCTTCCCCTCGATTGCCCTGCCTGCTTTCATTGGGAAGAAAAAGCCAATGTCTGTTAGGATCCTAGATCTAAAGCCAAGAGGGACATCAGAGGATATGTAGTCCAACCTGTCCCTCTCACGTCTCCTCATTTTACAGTGAACGAAACTGAGGCCCAGGGAAGGGAAAGGCCTTGCCTAACACACAGAGGGTCAGCATCATAGGCAAGACCTGAACCCAGGCTCTTTGACTCTAGAGCTAGCACTGTTTCCACTGTATCACACTATCTCCCAGTGAGAAATGCTGCCTTCTTGTGCCAGGGTTGGCTTGAAAATGTCAGCCATTGTGCACGATGGGTGAGAGTAGATCAAGGGGAAAATCCCTGTTGCTTAGGTGATGTGTCCAAGACAGATCTCAACCCATGTTTCCAGCCTTTGGTGGAGCCAAGAACCTGGTCAGAATATTGCCTTCTCCCTCCATTTGGCCTGGTACTGGCTAGGCTGAACCCAAGAACTGGGCTCTCAAAGCTCATCTCTTCCAAGAGGCTTGGCCTGCTGACTCCAGCCCACACCTTTCTCTCCCTTTGCCACCTTTTGCCTTTTGCTCCCCATTTCTCCCCCTGGTAGCTGTGCCACCAAATCAGAGGCCAGGCCCTGAAAGACATGGCAAGGAGTACAAGGAAGCGTGGTTGGAGGGGCTGGCCCAGAAGAGTGGCCACACATAAGGACCTCCATGCTCTCAGGGAGGGCATTTTGAAGCTAAAAACAGTGCATAAGGCATAGGCCCTGCTTGAAAGAAGCTTACAATCTAACATCAAAGAGTCATTTTAACACATTTTTATTTTTAGCCTAGCCCTTACAGTTCTTAATTTTGATTCTAAAACAGAAGGTTCAAAAGAAGTGTTCCCCTAACAACTAGATTGCAAATCTGGCCTCAGACACTTCTTAGATGTGTGACCCTGGGCAAGTCACTTAGCCCCCAGTGCCTAGCCCTTACCCCCTTCTGCCTGCCCTTACTGCTCTTCTGCCTTAGTACACAGTATTGATTCTAAGATGGAAGGAAAGGGTTTAAAAAACAAAGTAGGTTATAAGTTGGGAATTTTATAAATAACGTTAATTGGAATATATAAACAATAAGTGAAATGAATGAAGTGCATTTATGAGGCATCTACTGTATGCCAAGAAATGTGTTAACACAAGGGAGATAAAATCAAAGTGAAGACAGTACCTGCCCTCAAGGAGCTTACATTCTAATTAAAGCCCTGTTCTCTTACCTTTCTGCCATAGTGACTAGCACAGAGCTGCCATATATAATGGAAACTTATGAAAGGCTTATTTATAGTTAAAGGAAGGCTTGACTCTGAATTCCTTAGAGAAGCTTATTATGAAAAGGTCTAGAAAGAGGATGGGTGGACTAGGTCCCCAAACTCCCAGAGCAGCAGGAGCTAGACCATGCAACCACTCCAGTATTTTTACCAAGAAAACACCAGATGGGACCACAAAGAGTTGGACACGACAACAACCAAGCTAGACCAACATTAGATCTAAGGTGGTTGGCCTAAGAGAATAATTTATACAGTAACAACAAAACTGTAAAACCTAACAACTGTAGACAGCTAGGTAGCTCAAGGGATAGAGATCAAGGCCCGGAGGCAGGAGGTCCTGGGTTCAAATATGGCCTCAGATACTTCCTAACTGTGTAACCCTGGTCAAGCCACTCAACCTCCATTGCCTAGTCTTACTGTTCTTTTTTTTAAACCCTTCACTTCCATCTTGGAATCAATACTGTGTATTGGTTCCAAGGCAGAAGAGTGGTAAGGGTAGGCAATGGGGGTTAAGTGACTTGTCCAGGGTCACACAGCTGGGAAGTATCTGAGGCCAGATTTGAACCCAGGACCTCCTGTCTCTGGGCCTGACTCTCAATCCACTGAGCCATCCAGCTGGCCCTGCTTACTGTTCTTCTGCCTTAGAATCAATATTGGTTCTAGGACAGAAGGCAAGGGTTTAAAAAACAACCCACCCCTCCACCCAACACCCTAGAAAGACTTAGGGACTCTGATCCACACAAGCACCTGCCACAATTCCAGAGGACTCAATGACACAAATTGCCCATCCCCAGATCGGAAGGTGATGAACTCAGAGGGCAGACTGAAACCTATTTTTCTTTGACATAGTGTGAGAAATTTTTTTGTTTGACTATACATGTTTGAAGTGCGTTGTGTTTTTATTGCTTTCCCAATAGGAGGAAAGGGGAAGTTTGGAAAGAAAGAATTCAAAGCCAAAAATAAAACAAAATTGGAGTAAAAAATAAAGTGAATTAAAAAAAATAAAGAGGTAGAAATAGACCATCAAAAGCCTCACCTAGAGGCTTGCTTACCCCAGTCGCTTGCCCATAATAGCCTGTAAGAATTTCCGAGCTGAAATCTGGCCCAAGACTTTCCTGTAGCTGTTGGTAAAGATGGCATCCGCGTGGCGTTGTGTCCTACAACAAAAGAGTCTAGTCAGAGCACAGGGGCCATTAGGGGATGGGACGTCAAGGCAGAAGAATGTAGGGTCACCTTTTCTCTGCAGGGTCCCTCAGGATGCCCTCCTCCTGTTCTTCCATGGAGAGATTATGGCTCTGTGCTGGGCTGCTGCCTCGGAAAAGCTGAAAGCTCATCTCCTTTCCTGAAACAGGCAGTGGATTGTACCTGGAGGGAGACAAACTCAGCCAATGCCAGTCAGGGAGTGTGGGTCACCAGACGGGCTAATTCTGTGTCCATGCTGCATAAATTAATGGATTTAGAACTAGAGAAAACATTGGAGGGTATCTAGTCCAACTCCCTCACTTTTCAGATGAGGAAACAAGATGGCTCCTGTGCAGCCATCATCAGAACCACTGACAGCTGGGCCTCTCCTTCCGGAGACATGAGTTCTTGGGTATAAAAGGCTGAGGAGGCAGCTGGGTAGCCCAGTGGATTGAGAGCCAGGCCTAGAAAGGGGAAGCCTTAGGTTCAAATCTGACCTCAGACACTTCCCAGCTGGGTGACCCTGGGCAAGTCACTTGACCCCCATTGCCCACCCTTACCACTCTTCTACCTTAGAACCAATACATTTTTGGTTCTAAGGCAGAAGGTAAGGATTTAAAAAAAAATAAGGTCTGGTTGAATAATTAGTGCCCGGGGCTTGGGGAGAAAGAGGGAAATTGTCTATAGTTGACATTGGGTGGCAGGTAGAGGTTGTCAAAGAGGCCTTGATCAGTACTAAAATAGGCAAGAGGTCTCAGATTTGGAGTGAGGAAAGCTGGAAGAGCAGAAACTTGTTTAACTGGAGGCTGGAAGTATAAGGGAGGGATGGTAGAGGGCCAAATGGGACCTTGGGGTCAGGAATAGTAAAGGCAATGTATAACCATTTGGTATATTTCCAATGACTATTCATTTATAGGATTTCAAGCTAAAAGAGACCTTAGAGAGCATCTAATCCAAATCTCTTGAGAGATGAGAAAACCAACACCTACCTAGAGAGATTAAATGACTTGCTCTAGGTCACAGAGGTAATTAGAACTGGGATTCAAACCCAGGACTTCTGATTTATTAGTCTGATGCTCTTTGATCTTTACAAAAATCCCATGAAGCAGAGAGGAAGATAGTATCACCTTTTATAGTATCACTTTCAATTTTCAAAGGAGGAGACTAAGGCCTATAAAAGACCAAGGTCACATACCTAGCAAGGGGCTAAGATGGCACTAGAACCCAGGCCTCCTGACTTTCTGTCCCATTTTTTCTCAACTGTACTATGACACTTTTTTTTAAGCACCTAAAAAGGATAGGGCCATCCCGTTGACAAAATCATAAAAGATGATCAGAACTGATCTTTGGTGCCCTTCCCATTTTCCCTGTCTGTGTATACTTCCCCTTCCTAAGGAAAAAAAAACTCTAGGACCAAATGGATTTGCAAGTAAATTCTACCAAATGTTTAAAGGACAATTAATCCCAATACTATATAAACTATTTGAAAAAATACAAGAAGGAGTCCTACCAAATTCCTTCTATGACACGAATGTGGTTTTAATACTTAAACCAGGGAGAACAAAGTGGTCAAAAAACTTATAAGCTGTATGACCTTGGGCAAGCCATTTAATCCCTAGGCCTAGCCCTTACTACTCTTCTGCCTTAGAATCAATACTTAGTGTTGATTCTAAGATAGAAGGTAAAGGTTTGTTTTTTAAAAAGAAAGAGGGATAGCTGGGTAGCTCAGTGGATTGAGAGCCAGGCCTAGAGACAGGAGATCCTAGTTAAAATCTGTCCTCATATACTTCCTAGCTGGGTGAACCTGCACAAGTCACATAAACCCCATTGCCTAGCCCTTACTGCTCTTTTGCCTTGGAACCAATACACAGTATTGATTCTAAGATGGAAGGTAAGGGTTGAGAGAAAGAAAGAAAAGGAGAAAGGAAGGAGGAAGGAAACTATTAATTTTTCTAACAATGTTGATGTAAAAATTTTAAATAAATATTAGTAAAGAGATTACTGCAATGTCAAAAATATCACAAATACAACTAAGTGAATTTAAATCAAAGTGGGAATCATCCAAACAATTTGGTACTGGATAAGAAATAAAGGTCTTGCTCAATGGAATAGATTAGGCATATAAATATGCAGAAGTTAAGTGACCATAGTAACGATGTTTGATAAACCCAAAGATCCAAGCTACTGGGACAAGAATTTATTATTTAACAAAAACTGCTGAGAAAACAGGAAAGCAATTTGGCAAAAACTAGGAATAGACCAATATTTCCCACTGTATATCAGGACAAGTTCAAAATGGGTACCTGATTAAGACATACAGATACAGAAGATTATAGGAGGTAAAATGGATAATTTTTGGTAACATGAAATTTAAAAGATTTTACACAAACAAATCCAATGCAGCCAAAATGAGAAGGAAAGCAGGAAATGTGTGGAAATTTTTTTACAAGTTTCTAAGATTAAGATCTCATTTCTCAAATAACTGAGCCAAATCTATAAAAATAAGAGCTATTTTCCAATTGATAAAGCACTAGAAGATAAGAACAGTTTTTGATAAATGAAATCAAAGCTATCAATAGTAATTTTAAAGTGCTCTAAATCACTAATAACTAGAAAATGCAAATCAAAACAATTCTGAGATACCAACCCCTATCTATCTGACTGGAGAACATGACAGAAAAGAAAAATAACAATTGCCGGAGGGATTGTGGAAAAATAGGAACACTGGCACATTCTTTGGTAGTTGTAATGTAGTCCAACCATTCTGGAGGACAATTTGAAATTATGCACAAAGTGCTATAAAATTGTATATTCTTTGACTCAATAATACCACTATTAGTTCTGTATCTCAAAGAGATCAAAGAAAAAGAAAATCTACTTATATGTACAAAAATATTTATAGCAGCTCTTTTTGTACTGGCAAAAATCTAAAACTGAGGGGTTGCCTAACAATTGAGAAATGGTTGAACAAATTATGATATATGAATGTAATAGAATAGTATTGTGCTATGAGAAATGACAAGAAGGATTGTTTCAGAAAAACTAGGAAGACTTATACGAGTTGATGCAAAATGAAATGATCAGAATTAGGGGAACAGGGGCAGCTGGGTAGCTCAGTGGAGTGAGAGTCAGGCCTAGAGACAGGAGGTCCTAGGTTCAAACCCGGCCTCAGCCACTTCCCAGCTGTATGACCCTGGGCAAGTCACTTGACCCCCATTGCCCACCCTTACCAATCTTCCACCTATGAGACAATACACCGAAGTACAAGGGTTTAAAAAAAAAAAAGAATTAGGGGAACATTGTATCATAACAATAATCAACTATGATTGCAATGCAACTAATCAATGCAATGAACTCACAATTCTGAAGGACTCCTATGAAAAATGCTATCTACCTCTAGAGAGAGAATTGATGATCTCTGAGTACAAAGTGAAACATTTTCTTTCACTTTCTTTTTCTTTCTTAATATGGCTAATGCAGAAATGTGTTTTACATGATTCCATATATATATAATGGATATCATATTTCTTGCCTCCTCAATGGATAGGCAGGGGCTAACTGAGGGAGAATTTGGGATTGGAAATAAAGATTAACAATAAATAAAATAAGGAGCAGCTAGGTAGCACAACTCCAGGCCTGGAGTTGGGAGGACCAGGATTCATTTCTGGCCTCAGACATTTTCTATCTGTGTGACCCTGTTCAAGTCACTTAACACCAATTGCTTAGCCCTTACTGCTCTTTTGTTTTAGAATTGATATCAAGACATATAAAGACATATAAGTCAAATGTACAGGAGTACAAGTCATGATTGACAAATGATTAAAGGCTATCAATTGGCAGTTTTCAGATGAAGAAATCAAAGTCATCAATAAACAGATGAACAATATTCTAAATTCCTCTTAATTAGAGAGATGCAAATTAAAACAACTCTAAGGTACCACCTTACACTTATCATATTGGCCAACATAATAGAAAAGAAAAATTATAAATGTTGGAGGGAATGTGGCAAAATTTGGACACTAATGCATTGCTGGTGGAGTTGTGCATTGGTCCAACCATTCTGGAGGGCAATTTGGAACTGTACCCAAAGGACTATAAAAGAATGCCTGCCCTTTGATCCAGTTATACCACTTCACTACTCAGTCTGTATCCCAAAGATGTTTTTAAAATGGGAAAGGGTCTGTTAGTACAAAAATACTTACAGCTGCTCTTTTTGTGGTGGCAAAGAATTGGAAACTAAAGGAATGTCCCTCAATTGAGGAATGGCTAAACAAATTGTGTTATATGATGGTGGAATATTATTGTACTGTAAGGAATGATGAACAGGATGATTTCATAAAGAGCTGAAAAGACCTTCATGAACTGATGCAGAGTGAAATAAAAGGAACCAAGAGAACATTATACATAGTAACAGCAATATTGTGAAATAATCAACTGTGATAGACTTAGCTATTTTCAACAATACAAAGATCCAAGACAATTCTGGGGGACATATGACAAAGAATTCTATCCACCTCCAGAGAAAGAACTGTTGGAGTAGGAATGCAGATGAAAACATATGAGTTATTATTTGTTTATTCGGGTATATGTTTTGGGGTTTTGGTTTTATAAGATTACTCACTTACAAAAATGAATAACATGGAAATATGTTTTGCGTGATAATACATATATAACCCAGATTGAATTGCTTACCAGCTCTAGGAGGAAGGAGGGAAGAAGGGAGGGAGACAATTTGGATCATATGCCTTCAGAAAACGCACACTGAAATTTGTTAATAAAATAATATAAATTTTTTAAAAGAATTGATACCAAGACAGAAGGTAAAGGTTTTAGAAAAGGAATAATAAAATTTTAAAATCTCTAAAAACAAAATCACTAGTATATATTACCCAGATTTTTGTTTTTGTTGTTGTTGTTATTTAGTTTTTTAGTTTTTAGCCTCATATTCTTGGACAATTCATGGGTCCATATCACTGGGGAGCTTATAAAATGAGTTATAATGCTCAAATTTGTCTCTGTGTGTAAAGCAAATTTTATAAGCTACCTGAGATATTCATTTGCAGTCCAGAATGGAGCCCAAGAATGGCATTTCAACATGGTGTTCAGAGTAACTGGGTTTGAAACTCTGGTAAAGGATTATAGAATTTGTTTTTCTAGCTCTTCATGTTATACCCCCAAAAAGTTCCTTTTGTTGTTTCTGTAGAGGCTAGCAATAAACTGTCTTTTAAAGATATATACCAAAAAAAAAAAAAAAAAGGAAGAGGGAAGGGTTTATGGGAAAAGATAATGATTTTTTGGAGGTTCAAATCCTGTCTTTCTACCTGTGTGATTTTGGGTAATTCACTTAATTTCTTTGGGCCTCAGTTTCTACACCTGTAAAATCAACAATTAAACTAGATGACTTTACAGCTCTAGATCTATAAACCATTCCAAACTGAGACCCAGAGGGGTTAAATGACTTACCCAAGGCCACATAGGTAGGAAGTAGCCTTCAAACACAAATCCTCTAATACCAGTCAAAGTTGCCCTTTAACATTCTACCTGCCTTCTTTATAAAAACTAGGGAATGGAACTAGATGCCCTTTGAGATCTACTCTACTTCTCAAACCAAATCCTGTTTTATTTCCCATGATCCTGCAGTCTCTTGCTTCAGAGTCCAGGAAAACAAAAAAGATTTGTTGAGGACAGCTGAGATAAACTTTCCTCTAGGTGTCTTATGACTTATTGTAAGAATCACATTCAGATGCAAATAAGTCTGGTTAGTTTTGGTTTGGTTTATTCCAGTTAGGTTCTAGCACCTTCTTAGCTGAGTCTCTTGATATTGCCAACAATCAAGGAGGAGAAGGAGGAGGCAAGGTAAAAGGATGGGGCTTACCTGAGTGTTGGGTAGAGTGGGGAGCAGTGAGAGCAGGTGATGAGGTGAAGAACCATAAGCAATCCCACCCTGGTCTGCATGCTTTATACTCTAGGAGGCACCTGGGAAGAAAACAATCCAGTGGTTTGGACACAGGCAGCAGCAGCAACAAATGTTTTCTGAATACCTGGGTTCTGTGCCATCCAGAATTTAAGGGAAGGGTCTGAAGAGATGCTCTGTCCTAGAGGAGCTCAGTCTAAGACACCTCAGTCCATCGAACCAGCCATCCACCAAGATGCTCTCCTCTCTCCCTTTACCTGGACTATATCTCCAGAGATTTAGTCCCCTCTTTCAACTAATCCGTCTTTCTGGCTCCAAACTGTGCTTTACCCCCCATCCAACTATCCCTTAGGGGTCCAGGCCCTATCTTGGTATCTTGCCATCTGTGATTTCCCCAAACCAAAACTCTTGACCCCCACTCTTATATGTGTCATCTCCCCCTATTGGAATATAAGGTCTTTGAGGGCAGGGATGTGTCACTTTTGTATTTATAGCTTTAGCACCTAGCAAAATACCATCATAATCGCTTAATGAATGCTTTTGTTTTTTATTCAGTCACCTTGAAGCTTTAGGGTGAGAAGGTGGAAGGAATAATCAGCTGGAAGGTAAAAAGAAGATCTAAAAATGACTAGGTTCTATAGCCACAACAATTCTACCTCTGGCTGTCCTATTGCTGAGTGAAGACCGCTATGTAGTATACAGTATTGGGAAGAACTCTAGTGTTGGCATCAGAAGATAGAATCCTGCCTCTGCCACTCACTTCCCTGGGTCTCAGTTTCCTCATCTGTAAAATGAAGGGGTTGAATTCAGTGACCTTCAGCTCAATGTCTTTGATTTTTGCTATGTGTTTCTAACTGATGACGATTACAAACGAGGCCTACTACCCTCTAATTTTAGTGCTCTGGGGCAATGCTCTAGAATCAGGACTCTGGAAAGACTTCAGAGATTATCCAATACAGCTTCCTACACGATGAAGGAATTGACTTTACAGATATCCTTGACAATTCAGTTTGGCAAACATCTATTACTAAGAGCTGAGTCTGTTTAAGATAGCATGGGGTTGGAGGGGTAGCAGCTATGTGGCTCAGTGGATTGAGAACCAGGCCTAGAGATGGGAAGTTCAAATCTGTCCTCAGACACATCTGGGCAAGTCACTTAACCCCCATTGCCTAGCCTTTACCCCTCTTCTGCCTCAGAACCAATACATGGTATTGATTCCAAGATAGAAAGTAAGGGTTAAAAAAAAAAAAGACAGCATGGCATAATGGTTATAGGAGCTGTTCTTAGGGTCAGAAAGATCTGGTTCAGGCTCTGTGACTTGTCAGGCTGGGCAAATCACCATCTTTCAGTATTCCAGCCAAGTCTCTAAGGTTATTTCAGAGAAAAAGCCTAGCTGCATGAAAAGAAAAAGTTCCTTATGGAGAGCTCCCTGAATCAATGAAATCTCAGACCCTGCAAAAAAAATGTGTAAGACCCTACTAGATACTGGGGACACACACAAAAAATTTTAAGTTTCTGTCCTTAGGGAACTTACGTTCAACAGGATGGGATAAATATAAATAGAGAGGACAGCACTAAAAACAGGACATAGAGAGGAATAGAGAGGACGACACTAAAAGCAAAATTCTAAGAAGCTTCCCAGAGGAGGTACCAGTCTGGTGATCTTGGAAGGAAGATAAGGGTGCTGAGGGGATAGCACATTTACCCACAACCCAGACAACTTGTTCAAAATGACAGAAGAGTGAACATCTCCACTGATGGGGAGCCCACTTTCTCACAAAGCAGCCAATTCCAAAAGTTCTGATTGATAGAAAAATGTTCTTCCTTATTATGACCTCCTCTGTATAACAACATATAACTCCCTATGACTTATGCCTGCTGATCTCAATTCTATCCTCTGAAGCCATGGTGGCTAAAGCTTGCTCTTTCCTCCCTGTGTTACAGGAGCATCCTCTATTATATTTCTGTCGTCTTACTTTCACAGCAAGGAATGATGATCCTGAAATACTGACAAATTAATTTCCTTTGCTGCTAATGCTTAAAGTATAACCATGCCCTGCAGACTCTGAAAGAATCAAAGAAATGACTCTCAAATGGCAGAATTTCAGACATCAACAAGTGGTGAGACAGAGTGATCCTTCTCAGTCAGTCCATTCAGTTGTGCTCAACACTTTGTGACCTCATTGGGATTTTCTCAGCAGAAATATTGGAATGGTTTCCCATTTCCTTCTCCAGCTCATTACACAGATAGGGAAACTGTGGTAAACAAGGTTAAGTGATTTGCCCAGGGTCACACAGCTAAGAAGTGTCTGAGAGGTTCCCCTAAAGTCATCAGCAGTTGTTTTATCTGACAGTGTATGAGACCAGTCCCAGCTACTCTACCCAAATGAGAGAGGAGGTGTATTCTCATGTCCATCTTCTCTGGGAGAAGTAGAAAAGGGAGGAGGGAGACATTTCTCTCTAGAAGTCTGCTATTTGGGGCTGACTTGGCAGAATGATTCAATAGATTCTATAATTACCCTTAATGTAGTTCCATTGACACTTTGTGGTACCTGCTGCGTGACTACTCTGCCACAACATAGAAAAGGCACCCTATAATTAGCGGAATGGCTGTCATCAGGGGAATTATCTGGCCTTGGCCAATTTGCCTCCCTTCCTCTAGAGAGGAATCAGACTAAAGATTTCCTGTCTGAGCTCCCTGGGAAAGGCCAGTGCCACTAGCATTTTGTGCCCTCCCCACCCCTGCTTTTAGAACCTCAGCTCATGGCCCTCCTCACTCACTGACTTGGCACTCCTGCCAAACTGGACTCTTCACCCTTCGTCCCACTCCCACACACACGTGCTATTTCCCATTACTGGGGACACTATTTCCAATGCCTAAGATGTCCTCCTCAGCCTAAATCCTCCTTTTGAAATCTTCCCCATTCTTTTTTTTTTTAAACACTTCTTGTCTTAGAATTAACACTAAGTATCAGTTCCAAGGCAGAAGCAACTGGGCTAAGCAACTGCAATTAAGTGACTTGCCCAGGGTGACACAGCTAGGAAGTGTCTGAGGCCTGCTTTGAACCCAAGACCTTCTGTCTCTAGGCCTGGCTCTCTATTCACTAAGCCACCCAACTGCCCCCATCTTCCCCATTCCTCCAGACACAATGGAAATATTAACTTCTCCATTGTAAAAATTAAAGATTGGACTAAATTTATGAGAAATGTGGTCGCCAAAACTATTATTCACATCAGAATGACTTTTTATGGTATGGTACCCTTCCCTAACTTCCCATTTGTACATATTTTCAACTTTCCAAAGAACTGTTTTTATTCTTTTTATTATATTTATTATTATTCTTTTGTATGTTTGCTATTTTTACTAAATCTCTGCTACTAGAATGCAAACTCCCTGAGGGCAGGTACTGGGTATTATTTGTTTCTGTATCTCCCAATTCTGAATATAGAGCTCTTTGTACCTAGTAAGTATTTAATAAAGGATTGCTGAATTATGCTGCAACAATCTGAAGGATGGAGGGACTGCTAAATGAGGATAAAATGAAAAGATGTTGCCTCTGTAGTCTGGAAAGTTTAGACAAGATGCTGTAGATGGGTAGGTAGAGACATAATTATAACCTGAAAAATCCTGAAGGGTATAAGGGGGGAGGGGGGAGACACAAACTTATTATCTCAAATGTAGAGAATTTATCACCCACCTACCCATGAAGTTTGAAGGTCTTAGTTTTTAGACAAAGGAAATCTTAAGTACAGAGTATCCCCAAAGTTTCAGTGCAGTTTTAGGTTTGAATAGCTTAAAAAGAAGGGAAGCTAGGTGGTACAGTGTCTAGAGCACTGGGCCTGGAGTCAAGAAGACTTTCTCAGTTCAAATTTAGCTTCAGATATTTCCTGATGACATGGTTCTGGACAAATCACTTAATTGTGGTTGCCTCAGTTTCCTCATCTGTAAAATGAGCTAGAGAAGGAAATGCCAAACCACTCCAATATCTCTGCCAAGAAAACCCCAAATAGGATAAAGCTTAAGGATATGAAGTGTAAATAAGGACATAAAGTCACCAGAATCTTTCAGAAGGAACTAATATGAGATCAAGCTTTTAGAATTTAAAACCACACTACGGGGGCAGCTATGTGGCTCAATGGAGAGAGAGCCAGACTGGAGATGGAAGATCCTGAGTTCAAATTTGAATTCAAACACTTCCTTGCTGTATGACCCTAGGGTAGCCCTTTTGCCTAGCCCTTAATGCTCTTCTGCCTTGGAACTAATACTTAGTATCAATTTTAAGGCAGAAGGGGGATTTAAAAAAAAACCCAACATACTAAGATTTGGGGGAATACTGCAGTGTCTTTGTGCCACTATTGGAGAGGAGAAAGAATACCAGGCTCCCTGCTTCATGCATTTTATGCTCTCATTCTCTATGGTACAATCATGAGTAACTGAAAGATTATAGTCACAAAATAGCACTGGGAGCTTAACACAAAAAGTATCAGAGCTGGAAGGAATCCTAGAACATTGAATCTAACCTGAAACATTAGAAAGCAGACCATAGAATGTCAGAGCCAGAAGAATCAGGGAAGCATAAATCCAAAGTTTAGGGACCTGAAAAATGATGAGTCTTCTAGTTCAATCTCTTTTTATAGAGAAGAAAAGACCTTGTTGAAGGCGATACAACTAGTTAGTAGCAAGGTCAAGACTAGACTAGATCTTCTGGCTCCCAGTCTAATGTTCTATATCTTACAGATTGAGAAACTGAGGCAAAGAGTATTTAAGGTATCTTTTTCAAGGCTACACAGAGTATTTCCTGGCCTCTTCTCTGCTTCTTGGACTAAGAGTTTCTGCCCCATGGAAGGATCATTTGATGAGCTAGTTTCTGCCCTATGAATTACCTCTTATTCAGGAACTCATTATTAACTGAAAAAACTTCTGATTAAAAAAAAAAAAAAAGCTTTCCCTGTTCTACTTTATCTCATACCCCGGGCTAAGGAAAGGCACTTTCTGCTTCTTATACCAATATAAAAAAGAAATCATACCAATGAAAAAGGGATGTAGGTGGGGGTGCGAGGCAGGAGCAGCTGAGTGCTTTTGTGGATTGAGAGCCAGGCCTAGAGATGGGAGGTTCTGGGTTCAAATATGGCCTCAGACACTTACTTCCTAGCCTGGGATGCTTTGGTTAAGTGGATATTCTGATTAACTGAATTATCATAAATGATACTAGATTCTTTTCTCTGCCTTGGACCTTGAGAGACTAAGACGCTGGGTGAAAACTCCATATGCAGTGTTGGTGATTATATTCCACTAGGTAAAGATGTAAAGTCACTAGAATTTTTCAGAATGAGACAGTATGAGACTGAGCGTTTTGAGAATAACAAATGATAAAGACTAAAAAGGAGCAGTTCAACTCAACCAATACTGATTCAGCTCTTATTGTGTGCACAGCACATTCTATACAAGAGTTTCTGAGAATTCAATAAAATTTTTGTAATATTATGATAAAAGTAAACAAAATTTAATCTTTTTTTTTATGATTCTGAAAGAACTCCCAGGACTTCTAGAACCACAGGATCACCATGAACACCATCAATTTTCATTGCTCAATGTTTCTTCAATAATTCTGGTCTTTTAAACTTCTGAATCTTTTGAATTCTATATAAGAGGAACTTTATAATTGGCAGCCCAACCCCAGTGGTCCTAGTGTCCCCACCAATCCAGAGAGAATTCTCCAGACTATGGTTTCCATCAGAATGGGTTTCTTAAAGAAGTCAAGCTTACAGAACACATTCTTAGGAAGGTTGACCCACAAGTGTTTTATTAGGAGTAGTAATAATGTGCTAACTCCCTTTTCTTATTAAGGACTTCCCTCCTGGTAGGCTTACTACCTGTGTGACATTGGGCAGGTCCACATAATTTCCCTGGGCCTCAGTTTCCTCAGTTGTAAATTGAGATATCCTCTGAGCTTCCCTTTCAGTTCTAAATTTATGATCCTAAGTATCAATGTCCCTATTTTATAGATGGAGAAACAGAGTGATTCTGTTTAAATGTCTTGTTTTGTGCTTGAAAGGCCCTGAAAATATGTATATCCTGACTAGACTTATAAAATCAAACTAGAAGGCAGTAAAATTACTAATGAGGAAATAGCCAAATAAGAGGAATTCAATTTGGAGAGAATTAAGGGAAGTTCTTGTTGGAGAGATCAATGAAAGTTATTGATTTACAAAGTCCCTTGATTCTTTTATTGTTGTTTTTGAACCAGACTGATTTTTCTGATAAAGGGAACTCTGCGGGAAAATATTATCCTTACCAATGTATTAGTAATCTGCTCTACAGCTCAATCTTAGAGATTTGTGGGGCGGGTAGGGGGATAGGAGGAACAGTAGACCAGAAAGCTAACTGACTTGCTTTGGGTCATCTAGTCAGAAGGTAAATCTAGGACTTCTAAGTTCCAAGTTTGCTCTTTAACCATTGTACTATGCTGCCTTTCATTCCATGCTATTTGAACTTTTTAGAAGAATAATCCATCCAGTCTGAGAGAACCTAACAAATTTATAGAAGACTCTTACTATTATACCAGGAATTTAAAAAAGAGGCATGATGTGGTGGAAAGAATAGAGTCATTTGGAGTCAAAGGACTTGAGTTAGCACCTGGGTGACTTGGGACAAGTCTTTTGATTAAAGCTCTTTCTGGAAAATGAGGAGATCTTACCGGATGACTTCTGAGGTCCTTTCTAACTCCAGGACTGAAACTGTCCCAAAATTATTTGGGCAAAGGAAGTAAGTTTCCAGTTTCCATATGAAGCCATTTGAAATGCCAGTAGAGCTGGAGCAGTCTGACCCACTTGGGATTCATTGACATTACCCTAGATTCAAAATGCCTTCAAGATTTTTTGGCAGCAGGTGCAAAAGACCAAAAAGAGAATTATTTTTACCTAGCCAGGGCCATTGTTGTACTCACCAGTCCCTTTGTAAAGAGGATTGTGGGTCGCCTTTGAGATTTCAGATGTTTTGAGCTTTTGAAAATAGCAACTTCTCTTCCTTGCTGTTTCTTGACACCGCCAGTGTCTCTCTGTCCCCACTGCCTTCTTCTGCACAGGTCTCGCCTTTTTCTTTACCAGCCCCAAACAGTCCCAGAGCCTAATGACAGGAGATTGGGGCAGAAAAGCTCGACTGTCTGTTTCCACCACCTTCCTGATAATGGTATGTTCCAAATGCTGCCCAGAGCCTTGGCAGCTTTTATACCTCCATTCTCTAGAGCATTTTTAGCGTCAGAGAATCAATTACCCTCAAGTCCATCAAAGGACTGTTTTTAGCATCCCATTTACAAACTGGAACAAGGGAAAGTGATGGCTCCCCACTCTCTCTTCCTACCATTTAAAAGGTCTTACTGAATTCATCTGCTCTCCCATTACTTTTAAGGTGGCAAACAGTCCAAAAAGCTTTTATTACTATTATCATTATATTCTTACTAGTTCAACCATTATCATGAAAATAATAATCATAACATCTGTAGTACAAATAATGGGAAGGTGTAAAAGTCATATTTGCATCCCAAGATTTGTTTATTTGAGATAAAAATAGCCTTTACATTATTTCAATTTCTTTTTTCAACTTTTTAGCATAGACAAGGCAAGGTTAAAAGAACATTTTTCTTTTTTTAGTGGAAAAAATGTTCTTCCTATCTTCCATGCTGAAGAACTAAAATCCTCCTCCAATGGACTCATTTTTGCATGGAGGTATCCAGTGGCTCTCAAAGTCTGCCAATCAAGGAAAGGTAAATTTCAAGCTTTTGTATGTCCTAACAAACTGGAAAAGCTTCCAATTTGGCTGGCCATGGACTTTATTTCTGCCATTCAAGGGCTAGCCTAAGTTTGGAGGAGCTCATCTCCCCTAAGTTGGTTATAGGATATTAATTTTTTTCAGCCACAAAAAATGAAATGTCTATTAAAGTGTAGTAGGGTTTCGCTCTCTATTTTATATTGCAACAGAATTCGCCCACATCTCTGAAATCACAGATTCAATAAATATTAAAATACAACTAGCTTCTCTGCTATTTGATTAATAAGATTTTTCTGTTTCCTGTGGACTAAACAACTCTTAAGGCCTTTCCTATCTCTAAATCTGTTGTTTCAGGTGTTTTCAGTTGTGTCCACCTCTTCATGATCCCATTTGGAATTTTCTTGGCAAAGATACTAAAGTGATTTCCAATTTCCTTCTCATTTTACCAATGAGGAAACTGATGCCAACAGGGTTAAGTGACTTGCCCAGAGTCATCCAGTTAGGAAGTATCTGAGGCCAGATTTTTACTCAGAAAGAAGAGTCTTCTTGACTCCAGGCTTGGCACTCCACCCTAGCTGTCTCCATCTCTAAATGTATGCACTGTCAACAATTATTCGTGCCCACTGTGTGTACAGTCCAATTCCTGAGTCAAAACCTCATTAAACATGAGCCTTCAATGGTCAGGGAAGTCAAACAGCTGGGATATGTATGTAATCAAAGAAAAAATGCAAAAGTCTTAGGAGGCTTGCTGCTTTTCCAAATTTTACCAACCTACAGATAAAAAAAGAATCCTGATAAAATATATTAATTTGAATGAAAATGCTTTTTTGTTAGAAGTAAACCATAGACTTAGCTGACACTGAGCAGTTGCCAAAACATATATGTGTGTGGGTAGAATGGTGGGGTGGGTTAGCTAGTATACTTGGACTAGAAAGTCTGATTTGATTAGAGAGATATGAGTTATAAAGCCTGATGTTTATTAGATGATTAAGTCTAGAGTTAGAAAGTCTGATAAACATTAGAGATATATTTGGAGAGTATTTCCTTTGACACATTGGGAGACATAATGGATAGAGTGCTAGACCTGGAGGCAGGAGGCAGTTGTACATTTTTTTTTTTCAAAAAATTTTTTTCAATTACATTTAAAAGAGTTTTAACATTTTTAAAAAATTTTGAGTTCCAAATACTCTTCTTCTCTCCTTCCCTTCCTTCCTGTCTCATTGAGAGGGCAAGTAATTTGATATAGATTATATATATGCAGTTATGCAAAACATGTTTCCATATTAGTCATGTGGTGAAAGAAAACAGAGGCCAAAGGGAAAAAAAACCCCAAGAACAAAATAAAGTAAAAAAAAATGTGCTTCAGGTGTTCAAATCCTACCCCAGTAGTTACTAACCATTTGATTTAACCTCTCGAAGCCTCAGTTTCCTCACAGGTGAAACAAGAAAACAGTGTTGCGTAGGGGTTAGAAGGCTGTTCTTAATTAAGGCCTCTATTCTTTTAACATGGCATCCTTTGCAAGTCCTTTAACTTTTCAGTGACGCCAGGCAACTCTCTAAGAATTTGTTGCTGAATATTCCTATACTACATACTTCCTATGTAGAGGGAGTTTCTACATGGGTCAAATCACAGATCTGCAGACAGAGGGACAGAGACAAAGATAGGCAGGCAGGTAGGTAGGTAGGTAAGTAGGTGGATGGACAGAAACACAGACAGACAGACAGACAGACAGACAGACAGACAGACAGATAGATAGATAGATAGATAGATAGATAGATAGATAGATAGATAGATAGATAGATAGATAGATGGATGGATAGATGGATAGATGGATAGATGGAGATAGCTAGAGAGAGATGATAGATGGATATGTAGATAGATGGATAAATAGACACAGAGAGAGATATGAATATACAGATAAATAGATAAATAAGTGAATGAATTTACAAATAATTATGTAGAAAAATAAACTGAAGATAATCATTGTTATACATCCTACATCCTAGAGTTGTGGGAGAAAATATTTCACATTTTCCCCACTGCAACTTAAAGAGAAATATATAAATATAAATTATTATTTGACCTTAGAAAGAGATTAGAAATCAACTAATTCAGACTCTTCATTTGGTCTTTAACCACAGATAGCACCTGAGATAATAATAGTGCTTTGTGTGTAAGCACAGTTATTGTTTCTGGATCTTTCCTTAGCCCTTCTGTAGTGTATCAGGCTTATTTGTGTATATGTCAAATGCCCTCGAATAGACTATAAACTTTTTGAGGGCAGAGATGCTATTATTGTTTATTTTTGCAACTTTAGCATGGAGGACATCTTAAGTTCCTTATACATTAATAAGTGTTTATTGATTTGAACTGGCTTCCACTTTCACTGATACAATTTCATTTGATCCTCATACATGTGTGAAGGTAGGCAAGAGAGGATTATTCCATGTGTACTATGAAGAAAATTGAAGCTTAGAAAGGTTTCATGACTTGTTCAAGGTTCCTAAAAGCAATAGGATTTAAACCTTGGTCATCTGACTTCAAGGCTTTATTCTCTCTTCATGTTGCCTTTCAGAGTATAATGCCTCTTTCAATAATAGACAGGGGCCCAAACTATAGTAATCTAAATACCATGCCATTTGACTAGATAGTATGTTAGAGATGAAAAGGCTTAAGTGAATTCTTGAGGTTGAGAGGTGGGAAAAGGCTGTTACTGATCTATCAAAGGCCCCTTTGATCTCAGGGGCATCAGAAAAGACTTTCTGGAGAAGGGAAATTTGTGTTGGACTTTAAAAAGATGATTAGGTTCCCCAGTCAACAAATGGTCAAGGGACATGAATAGGCAGTTTTCACATGATGAAATCAAAACTATCAATAAGCACATGAAAAAGTGTTCTATATCCCTCCTGATTAGAAAATTGCAAATTAAAACAACCCTGAGGTACCACCTTACACCTAGCAGGCTGGCCAATATGGCAGCAAAGGAAAGTGATAAATGTTGGAGGGGATGTGGCAAAATTGGGACACTAATGCATTGCTGGTGGAGTTGTGAATTGGTCCAACCATTCTGGAGATTTATAGAGCTGTGCTCTTTGTGGTGGCAAAAAATTCGAAAATGAGGGGGTGTCCATTAATTGGGGAATGGATAAATAAATTGTGGTATCTGATGGTGGTGGAATATAATAATATAATTGTGCTGAAAGGAATAATGAAATGGAGGAATTCCATGGGAACTGGAATGACCTCCAGGAATTGATGCAGAGCAAAAGGAGCAGAACCAAGAGAATGTTGTACACAGAGACTGATACACTGTGGCACAATCAAATGTAATGGACTTCTCCACTAGCAGCAATGCAATGACCCAGAATAATCCAGGACGAACTTAGGAGAAAGAATGCTGTCCACATCTAGAGAAAGGACTGTGGAAACAGCAGCGCAGAAGAAAAACATATGACCAATCATGTAGTGCAATAGGGATATGATCAGGGTTTTCATGTCAAAGGATCACTCTACTGCAAATATGAATAGCATGGAAATAGGTTTTGAACAACGATACATGTATAACCCAGTGGAACTGCTTGTGAGCTTTGGGAGGTGGGAGGAGAAAGTGGGGAGTGAGGATAGGAATCATGAATCATGTAAGCAAAAGCATTAAGCAAAAGCAGAAGAGTACGGCAATCTGGGCACAGGGAATAACTTTAGAAAAGGCACAAATGTGGGGAAGTATGGGACAAGAAGCAAAGACGGCAAAGGTAATCCAGAATGATCGGAACGCAGAATACATGGAGAGAATGAGATAAAATCAGAAAGGGCAGATGCTAAACAACATTGAAAGGCAGTCAAAGGAATTAGTTGTTGAGTCTTTTCAATCATGTCCAACCCTTCGTGATGCAATTTGGGGTTTTCTTGACAAATATACTAAAGTGATTTGCCATTTTCTTCTCCAGCTCATTTTAGAGATGAGAAAACTGAGGCAAACAGGATTAAGTGACTTGCCCAGGATCACACTGTTAGTAAGTGTCTTAAGGCCAGATTTTAAGCTCATGAAGATGAGTGTTCCTGATTCCAAGTTGAGTGCCCTATCAACTGTACCACCTAGCTACTCCTTGTAGATAATAGGAAGTCCCTTATATGGTTTTGAAGCAAGGAGCAACAGGATTGGATTTGTGTGTATTAAAGGGATGGATTGGAGGGAGGAGGCATTTAAAGAGGGACCATTTTTAGGTTTCTATTGCTGTAACAAGGTCATTTGTTGAAGCATAAAAGCATGGGGCTTGTGCCAGTATGAACTTGGATTTGGATCACATGAACAATACTTATTCTAAAGTAGAGATCTGGACACAACATTTAAGGTCTCTCAGCCTCTGTTTCCCCGTCTGCAAAATGAAGATGAATAATACTTGTAGTACTTGCCTCAGGATTAGTCCGGATCAAATGAATTAACATATGTAAAATCCTTAGCAAACCTTAAAGTCTAAATAAATGTTAGCTCTTATTAAGTGGATGGTAATGAGGGCCTGAACTAGAATGGTGGCAGGGGGAGAGAGAGAGGAGGGGACATCCTTCATTAGTAACAGGGAGACATCCAGTTTTCTTCCTGTGCCTAAGGATATAT
Source organism: Gracilinanus agilis (assembly GCF_016433145.1). Lineage (NCBI taxonomy): Eukaryota > Metazoa > Chordata > Mammalia > Didelphimorphia > Didelphidae > Gracilinanus > Gracilinanus agilis. Next base: position 338,482,788 of record NC_058131.1, on the reverse strand, counting down.
AGCTCTAATTAGCTGGCTCTCTGGCCTCCATGGAAGGACACCCCTATTGGCTTGAAATTGCTGTAAAAAAGAGCTCCAGGGAATAATATCTTTTTAACTGTCCCCAAGGGTGGATGGCATTTAGCCTCAGAGACACAAATTTCACATTTGTGTTGCAAATTTTCAGAACCTACAGGCAACTGATTCAATTAGAATTAGTCTATCCCTGAGGTGAGGGAGAGGAGGGGGAGAGAGAGAAAAGAGAAAGCCTGATTAGAAAGAAGCCTCTGTCTTGGGGATTTACACACTGCTTTGTAAAAAGTTCCTTTCATCTCCATCAGTAGGTTATTAGAATGTCACAGACTGTGGCCACAGCTAGGAGGGAGGAAAGGCTGACATCCCTCTGAAATTAATGTGAATGGTTCAGAGTGGAGGCTAGAGTGTAGACCAATCATTCAAGCAATCAACAAGCCTTTATTAAGTGCCTATTTGAGCTGGCTTCTAGGGAAACAAAGACAAAAGGGGAAAGCCCTCAGGTACCTTACATCCTAAAAAGAGAGCCAACATGCCCTTCTCTAGGTGATTCCTGCAATTACACCCCTACTGTCCCATGGAAGGAGTTGGGGAGCTGGTTTCCAGAAAGACCCAAAGATGGGTTATGGAAGTGCCTTGCTTCCTAATTTGGAGCATGCACAGCTATTCTGTAAATTGGTTTTGGTAGGACAAGGAGGAATTTTTCTGATTGGCCACATAACTAAAACAGAGCACCATTCCAAAGGTTCTACTAGTTATCCAGGGCCTGGCCATTGGTTGGTCTTTTTCCTTCTTGGCTTTATTTTGGAGAGACAGTCGTATGAAGGGAATGGTCTGTGCTCTCCAATCCTGGGGTCAACATGTGGCTTCTGTTCTTTACTGATTTGTGTTTGTTGGTTCTTGTTTTAGGTGAGGGAGCCTGGACACAGCAAGGATCTTTGTAAACTTTGAAAGGCCAAGAGAATAAACCGCTATGAAGGAGGTCTGGGAATGGAATCTGTGCTAGATTTTTGTGGCCAGATGATTCAACATCAAGGCTCTGAGGATATAATAATAATAACAATAATAATAATCGGTCTCTATGGAAATTGTGTTAATGCTGAGGAAGTACATTGGAGAACATATCAGTAGGTATTGGGAAGAAATGTTTGCCCTTTTGTATTTGCTATGTCTTTGGAGTAAATATCCTTTTTTTTTTTTAATTTTATTTTTGAGAAAACTTTTTTCCATGGTTACATGATTCATGTTCTTACTCTCCCTCCACACATCTTCCATCTCCTCCCCCCTCCACCTCCCAGCCGATGCACATTTACACTGGTTTCTTCATGTGTCATCGATCAAGACCTATTTCCATATTATTGATAATTGCACTAGGGTGATCATTTAGAGTCTACATCCCCAATCATGTCCGCATCAACCCATGTGTTCAAGCAGTTGTTTTTCTTCTGTTTCTACTTCTGTAGTTCTTCCTCTGAATGTGGGTAGCGTTCTTTTCCATAAACCCCTTAGAGTTATCCTGGGTCATTGCATTGCTGCTAGTACAGAAGTCCATTATATTTGATTGTACCACAGTATATCAGTCTCTGTGTACAATGTTCTTCTGGCTCAGCTCCTTTCACTCTGCATCAATTCCTGGAGGTCATTCCAGTTCACATGGAATTCCTCCAGTTTATTATTCCTTTGAGCACAGTAGTATTCCATCTCCAGCAGATACCACAGTTTGTTCAGCCATTTTCCAATTGAAGGGCATACCCTCGTTTTCTAGTTTTGCCACCACAAAGAGTACAGCTATAAATATTTTTGTACTAGTCTTTTCCCCTATGATCTCTTTGGGGTACAAACCCAGCAATGGTATGGTTGGATCAAAGGGCAGGCAATCTTTTAGCGTTTTGGGGGCATAGTTCCAAATTGCCATCCAGAATGATTGGATCAATTCACAACTCTACCAGCAATGTATTAATATCCCAATTTTGCCACATCCTCTCCAACATTCATTACTCTCTCTTGCTGTCATTTTAGTCAATCTGCTAGGTGTGAGGTGATACCTCAGAGTTGTTTTGATTTGCATTTCTCTAATTATTAGAGATTTAGAACACTTTGTCATGAGCTTATTTATAGTTTTGACTTCTTTATCTGAAAATTGCCTCTTCATGTCCCTTGCCCATTTATTGATTGCAGAATGGCTTGATTTTTTGTGCAATTGATTCAGCTCCTTGTATATTTGAGTAATTAGACCTTTGTCAGAGTTTTTTGTTATAAAGATTTTTCCCCCAGTTTGTTGTTTCCCTTCTGATTTTTGTTGCATTGTTTTTGTTTGTACAAACCCTTTTTAATTTAATATAATCAAAATTATTTATTTTACATTTTGTAATTTTTTCTAACTCTTGCTTGGTTTTAAAATCTTTCCTTTTGGGGTTTAGAGGGGCTTAGGGGAGAGGGAAAGAACATGAAACATTTAACTAGGGGAAAATATTCAAAATAAAAACTAAAAAAAAAGGCAAATAGATTTAAAAAATAAAATAAAATAAAATCTTTCCCAGAGATATGACAAGTATACTATTCTGTGTTCCCCTAATTTACTTATAGTTTCCTTCCTTATATTCAAGTCATTCACCCATTCTGAATTTATCTTGGTGTAGGGTGTGAGATGTTGATCTAAACCTAATTTCTGCCATATTGTTTTCCAATTTTCCCAGCAGTTTTTGTCAAATAGTGGATTTTTGTCTTAAAAGCCGGGATCTTTGGGTTTATCATACACTGTCTTGCTGAGGTCACTTACCCCAAGTTGATTCCCACTGATCCTCCCTTCTGTCTCTTAACCAGTACCATATTGTTTTGATGACTGCTGCTTTATAGTACAGTTTAAGATCTGGTACTGCTAGGTCTCCAACTTACAAGCTAGTCCTAAAACTTGGGGTTCATCAGATCTTACTAAGCTATAAGTTTGGGGGTTTCTAGATTCCATGTTGACAAGGCTAATTGATATTAATAGGTTGAGTGGATTTGTAATGCTAGAAATGGGGGGATTGAGCTGATAGCATTAGAGAAGAATCACTCCAAACTTTGAGCAAGTACCCCTAGGACTCTGAGGGGAGATTATAGTCAGCTTCAGGCTGGGAATGTAACACTAGAGCAGGGGTCAGCAATGTATGGCTCTTTCTGCAGGAGCCATAAAGTCAATTTTTTTTCAGGTGCTGTTACAGGAGCGTGCACTGTGAGCACTGTATAACTCTCACGAAATTACATTTTAAAAAATGTGGCGTTTATGGCTCTCAGGGCCAAAAAGGTTGCTGACCCCTGTCCTAGAGTATCATCTCATAGGTATATACAAGATAAAAAAGCATAGGAAGGGATGGGGGAAAAGGGAGAGAGACCAGAAAAGGCCTCTTGCAGAAGATAGAGATTGAGCTAAGTCTTGAAGGAATGGAGGTATTCTAAGTTGGGAGTGGGGAGAGTACATTCTCAATATGGAGAAGAGCCAGTTTGATGAGGGTTAGAGACAAGATAGAGAGAGGAGTATTGTAGTGGAAGATGAGCAAGAAGGCCAGTTTTACTAAAGTATACAGTCCTGCAAAGGTAGGAAGGAGCCAGGTTATGAAGATTTTTAAGTGCCTGTAATGGAGTTTATGGATCCTAGAGCCTCTAGAGTTTATGCAGTAATGCAGTGGCAAGGTTCAGACATGAGTTTTAGGACAATCACTTTGAAGGTTGTGTGAAGAATGGATTGGAATGGGGAAAAACTTGAGGCAGAAAGGCCAATTAGGAGTTTATTATAGTAATCAAAGAGAGAATTGATGAAGACCTAACTTAGGGTTGTGGTTTTGTGAGTGGAGAGTGGGGTGTGAGTAGTTCGGTGATATTGTGAAGGTAGAAATATTAAAATGTGTTAACTGGTTAGATAGGTGGGCGGAGTGAAGTTGGAAACCTGAATTGCTGGTAGTGATGCCCTTAACAAAAATAGGGAAATTTGAGCAACTGCTTGATCACATCTGTCAATGGGGATATGATTGGGGATACAGAGTCTAAACAATCACTCTAGTGCAAATATCAATAATATTGAAATAGGTCTTGAGTGATGACACATGTAAAACCCAGTGGAATTGCTCATTGGCTACGGGAGGTGGGTGGGAGGAGGGGAGGGAAAGAACATGATTCATGTAACCATGGTATATTCTAAATCAAATAAATAAATAAATGGACTTTTAAAAATAGGGAAATTTGGAGAAGACAGATTTAGAAAGAAAGACAATAAGTTCTGTTTTTGACATACTGAGTTTGAGATGCCCATGGGTTTTCTAGCTGGAAATGTCCAATAAGTAGTTGAAAATGCCGGAAGGCTAAGTAGGCTCAGGAGAGAGAACGGGAGTTATTGTTGTGAAATTCAACTGTTTTCATTCCATACTTGAATACCAAGCTTATTTGTTATTTCCTTGCTTAGAATGAAATTCTTGAGAGCAGAGACTCTATTTTTCTATTTGTATCCTTAGTGTCTGGCATATTAAAAAAACCCAACAAAACACTTAAAAGCTTTTTCATTCATCAATCATTCATTCATTCATTCATGTTCTGGAACAGTAACTTACAATATTGACACTTGGGTCAGGCAGCCATAAAGGGAACTTCAAATTTATTTTTAAAGACAAATTCATTTGAAAGGGTCAAGAGGATTTCAAGAAGAAAAATTAGACAATGGAACACAAGGCCCCGGGGATAGGGTGAAAACCAGGAGTTGTTAACCTTGTGTCAGTAAACTTAAAAAAAAAATTCTATAACTGTATGTCAATATAATTGATTTCTTTTATAATCTTATATGTTTTATTTTATAGTTTTTAAAACATTATTCTGAATAGAGATTAGTCCCGAGAAATAATAGGACCAGAATCTGAACCCAAGTCTACTTATTTCAAATCCTGGACTTTTCCCATTTTACCTTGTTGCCTCTCATTCGAGCTATTGACTACAAGCTCCTTAGTGGAGTTATTTAAAGAAATAAATTAAAAATATCTCATCCATCCATTGAATAACCATTTATTAAGTAATTTACTATGCACCAAACTGAAGGCAGGTACAAAGATGGTTATTCTGCCTTAGAAGACAACATGATACATACATGAATATTTATTTGTGTCTGATAGAGACACAGCATGATATAGTAAATAGAATCTGATCTTGCAGCCAGGAAGATCTGGGTTCACATCTTGCCTCTGACACATACTGTGTGTTCTTGGGTAAGTCACTTAACTTCCCAAAGCTCTAGGCAACTCTTTCAGAGTATAAGGTACAGAGACCTGAGTTCAAATTCAGCCTCAGTCACTAGCTGTGTAACCCTGGGCAAATCACTTAACCTCTGTTTGCCTTAATCCACTGGAGAAGGAAATGGCAAACTACTCCAGTATCTTTGCTAAGAAACCCCACGGACAATATCAGAGTGCTATGGTCCTCAGGGTCACAAAGAGTATGACATAACAGAACAACATTTATCTAAAATCTTCCTAAAACAAGTTAAATTTAGACCCAGGCTCTTTCTGTTATCACGAATTCCAAATAGTAGAGTCCAATTAGTAAGGTTTTTTTTTTTTTAATCCGGTATCTTTATTGAAGATTCTCTGTATTGACTCAGGGATTATCATAATTTTTCTGCCAATTTAGTCCAACACACCATAAAACCTAAACTTTCACAGACAAAGTTTGAATGCAGAATAGGAATACTCTGATCTAACCAGTCTATATCTTTCCATCGCAATTCTCCAAGCCAACTCCAGGCCAACTATGTATCTGGAGTGAAAAATTCAGAGAGTTCTCTGCACACGTGTTTTAATTAAGAAGCAATAGCTAAAGAGATTACGTCTGAGAGGTTTGAAATGATTGAGGACAATGGTTGTAAGCCAAAGGGTTTCTTTTCCCTTTGGACATATCTTAACATCTTTCTATAGCATTCCAACTAGCTGAGCAGGTAATTCTGCATTCTCAGAGGCTGTGCCCACCACGTGCATGTGCAAACTCCAGAAGATCTTACTAAGTTGAAAAAGCCACAAGAACTGACTGACTAATGGATTGTGTGTCTGTTCTCCAAGCACCAGCCTAGCCAAATTAAAGAGGCTAATCCACACTAGGGTGGCCACCTGGCAACAACATTTTATTTTGTTTTATTTTCCATTGCAATTTATGAAGCTTTCTACTAAAGGGTTAAAAAAGGATTTTAAAATTTCTTTTTAAAAATAACTTACACAAGGTGACTGGTGGCACAGTAAATAGAATGCTGGATCTGGGATCAGGAAGACCAGAGTTGAAATCTAACCTCAGATCCTTACTAGTTGGGTAACTCTGGGCATGTCACCTAACTGCTGTCTGCCTCGGTTTCTTTAACTATAAAAAGAGGATAATAACAGTACCTTCCTCATAAGGTTGTTATGAGGATCCAATGAGATAACATTTATAAAAGCACTTAGCATACAGTGCCTGGCACATAGCAGGCACTTAATAAATGTTTATTCCTTTTGTCTTACCTTCCCCCTACCTGGTGACAGATGTAAATCATCCTCTTATTTGTAGAAGAGGGAGAACTAACATGCAGGTGATGTTATCGAATCCTAAAAGACCTTCACAAGGTAAAATGTTGGACTAGAAGAATGGTGGTACCCAGCAATAGAGAATGGGGGCAAAAGAAAATGAGGTCTAATTATAAAGCTTTGGTAAGTACACTAATTCTATGATATTAGCCTCATCATTTTCATTTTCAAAGATGCAAATATAAATATGTAATGGTTCATGAACTAGAAGGTTCAATTTGGTAGCAAAGCATAGACATTTTAAAAAATTCAAATAGATAGAACTCTCCTGTTATCACCAGACAGCATGCTAAAGTAAGACCTAGAATCAAATCTCTCCTTAATTAATCCACCCATTTGGTTGGGCTTTATTCAGTTATATTTATTTGTTTGGTCGGTATGATCTCATTAGTGGGCAGTTAGGTGGTGTCGTGGATAGAACGTGTGCCAGGAGTCAGAAAGACTCATTTTCTTACACTTAAATTTAACCTCAGACACTTACTAAGCTATGTGACTGTTGTGAGGGGGATTACTTAGTTATTATGTAGGAGACTTAACAGGAAGGGCTGGAGAATTCCACATGGAATGGGGAAGCAGGAAGTGGCTTGCTCTCTGAGAAGGACTCCATGGTGGTTGGAACAAGTTGTGACTGACTCTAGGAGACCTCAGATTTCTAGAGATCCTGAAGGAAGACTGACATCTACTTGTGGAAGATTTTGGTAGAGACTATTAATCCCAATCTGAGTTGCTGGTTAATTTGGGCTGGGTTAGCTCCCAGAATCTACCCACTTGAAAGAGCACTGCTAGTGGTCCTGGAGGAGCTGGAACATCACTGGAGTGAGTCTGGACTCTGCTGTGAGGATTCCCACTTCAGTCCTGCTATTATCTGGGCCCTGCCTTGCTTAGGTCTCAGTTGAGTGTAGAAAAGTCCCTCCCCTAACGCTGTAGTCTGAAAGTGTAGAAACCCCTATTCTCATCCTTACCATAGTTCCCTTAATTAAAATTGTTATAAAGTCTTGTCTTTTGCCTGCTAGCTTCCACAGACCTTGCCTAGATGGTGCAGAGTGACAGTTAGGGCCTAACTGCCACTTCTGTTAACAGATAATCTCCTTTAGCAGTTAAACTCAGTCTCCCTACCTTGTTTGGTCCTGCCTTCTGTCATTCCTGTCTCCCTCACACCCCACTGAGCCCAAAAATAATATTTTAGTTTAACTCTCCTGGTTTTCCCCATAATATGACCCTGGGCAAGTCACTTCGTCCTGTTTACCTCCATTTTCTCATCTGTAAAAGGAGCTGAAGAAGGACATGACAAACTATTCCAGTATCTCTGCCAAGAAAACCTCAAATGAGGTGACAAAGAGTCACACATGACTGAACAAGGACAAAATCTTATCAGTCTTGTAGGAATGAGAGAAGGGAAAGGATCTGACTAATCACTCTTAATCCAAAGAACGAAACAATCAAGTGGATAAGTATTTATTTTATAATGACGGAAACTGGAACCACACTCAAACAACTTCATGTTTTCTAGTGAAAGGAACAAATGTTTGACTTTTTAAAGACGGATATGGGGGGCAGCAAGATGGCTCAGGGTATATAGAGCCAAGCCTGGAGAGAGGAGGTCCTGGGTTGAAATCTGACCTCAGGCACGTCCTAGCTGTGTTACCCTGGACAAGCCACTTAACCCCAATCCCCTAGCCCTTACTGCTCTTCTGCTTTGGTATCAATTCTAAGACAGAAGGTAAAGGTTTCAAAAAATAAAAATGGGCATGCAAACTTGCATAAGGACAAAAGGTCACTAAGAACTTTTTGCCTTCTCACATGTGATATCTCTTACACCTACATGTCACCATCATCATAAATTTGGATATGGAATGAATCTTAGAGATAACTAACTCCAATTCTTTCATTTTACATAAGAGAAACTCATTTGTTCACAGACTGCTAGCAAATAGTGGAGTCAGGATTTGAAAGGAGATTCCCTTATTCCCAATTCAGTGCTTTCTACTCTTCACCAAAGCTGCCTTCTTCTTTTTCCAAATTCAATTGGTAAAGGTGCATGCCTAGAAATGGTCAATGGAGGCATCATGATGATGACAGGGAGGCACAGAATGCCTCCCATTTCCAGAAACTGCAAGTTTTGTACCATGGAGGCTAAAGAAAAGTGCCAGCAGGTATGGCCAGAAGATGTCACTGTTTCACAGTTATTAAAACTGCTCAGGGACAAGGTGCCTGGCATAGCCTCACCCATCTCACTTCATGACAACAAAGTGTCTCATAGGATTGACCAAGAACATAAAGAAATGTGCTTTATCCTTTCTAGAGGGAGGATTTTGGAAAGGCTGGAATCTGAATAAGTATTTTTTAAATCCCATTTTTATTGCTGCATATCATCTTTATTTCCACATACATCCTTCCCCCACCAAGCCACACTTTGTAATGAAGTGTAAGATATTCAATGCCGGCGTGAGATAGTTAAGTCCCCAGCTATTTTATCAGCCCTTAAAATGTCACTGGAGCCTCGCAGATTCCTTGGGGCATACACTCAAACCAGTAAAATCCAGCTGGGCAGATGAAAGCAGTCTTTTCCTTATTCAAAGAAAAAGGAGGGAAAAAGCAAAACCAAACAACACATCCACCGAGTCTGACAGTAAATACAACTTTCCATACTCATGATCCCTTTCTGAAAAGAAAAGACAGAGATGCATCATGAAAGGATATTTTCTGAGATTACTCATGGGTTTGCTACAACTAGGATATCCTTCTTCCTGATCCTTCCTACTCATCCTCTGTGGCCACCTTCCTCCCCAAAGCCTTTATTTTGAACTCTGTGAAACCATGATTATTCAACAGTCTAGCATAAGCACAACTGGACAGCTCAGTGCATAGAAAGCCAGGCCTAGAGACAGGAAGTCCTGGATTCAAATCTGGTTTCATATACTTCTCGGCTGTGTGACCCTGGGCAAGTTGCTTAACCCCCATTGCCTAGCCCTTACCACTCTTCTGCCTTGGAACTGATACTTAGTAAGACAGATGGTAATGGTTTTTAAAAAAACTAATCTAGAGACAGGAGGTTCATCCTGGATTCAAATCTGGCCTCAGACACTTCCTAAGCTGTGTGACCTTAGGCAAGTCACTTGACCCCTCCATTGCCCAGCCCTTACCACTCTTCTGCCTTGTAACGGATACGCAGTATTGATTCCAAGATGGAAGATAAGGGAGGCGTTAAAAAAACCACTAGTTTAGATTATGGCATGGTGTTGCCTCTATAACATGATCAGAGTTTTAATTCATAGCAAGATCATTAACCAGAAAGCAGTTTGGTTCATCTAGTGTGTCCACCTGTTTGTTAGACAAAGACTACACATCCAAAGCTAACGCTCAAGTCAATGTGTATAGATCAGTGGTTCCCAAACTTTTTTGGCCTACCAACCCCTTTCCAGAAAAAATAGTACTTAGCGCCCCCTGTCACATACTATCACCGCCCCCTTACAGTTATTCACCAGCCCCAAATGCACCTGTGGCCATCACTGCTTTCCTGGATTGCTGCAGCACCCACCAGGGGGCGGTGGCGCCCACTTTGGGAATCACTGGTGTAGATGGTCCAAGATTGTGTGAAGCATGAGTGGAAGAAGGGGTCCTACTACTAAGGGTTCTTTATCTGTTTCCTGAATTACCTTGGGTAAAAATCTCCCAGGTAGCCAGCCTTCTGATGATTAGTCATACTTTGCTTATAGCTGGTTCTTGCCAGCCAGTCTCAATACTTGAAACCTGAAGTCTTTCCAATGTGGCAGGACCATTCATTCAAGCTTGGATAGGCATCAGTCAATGGGGCACTTATAGGGTACTACCTTCAGACCCAAAGGAATTTGTTCCTTAGATGTTTGCTCAAGGTGTTAGTCTTATCGTTATCAGTTCCAGTGAGAAGAGGGACGTCATTTTCTACTTAATTATAAAAACATTTGACTTTTATTGTCCATTGGGGGGAACTTTGGACCAGACTGGTAATTTCATTGGCATAAAGAATTTCCAGTGAGGGAACTCACACTAACAGTACAGAATCACTTCTGATCTGGGACTAATAGTCTAAGAGTTTCTTGGGATGGTGAGAGGGAAAGTGGCTTGCCTAGAGCCATATATCCAGTAGATGATAGGAGCCAGAATTGAAACTAGGTCTTCTTGACTACAAGGTTAACCCTCGATCACTATACCATGATATATATCATGTAGCACTCTAAAGGCCTGCACAAATGATTTACAAAGAATTTTATACCCTACAACAACCCTGTGAGTTAGGTATCGTGTTATTATCCTTACTTTACAGAGGAGGAAATGGGCCCAGAGAGATCAAAGAACCATAATTCTAGAGCTAGAAGGGATCTTAGAAGCTAGAGGGATAGCTAGGTGGTTCAATGGACTGAGAGCCAGGCCCAGAAATCAGAAGTCCTGGGTTCAAATCTGGCCTCAGACACTTCCTCTGAGTAACCCTGGACAAGTCTCTTAACTCCCATTGACTAGACTTTACCACTTTTCTGCCTTGGAACCAATACATAGTATTGATTTTAAGATGGAAGGTAAGGGTTTGAAAACAAAAACAAAAACATAAGGGTTTGAGGTCAATTCCTATTTTTATAAATAGGGAAACTAAAGCCCAAAGTGGTGGGTTGACTTGTCCAAAGTAACAGTGTCCAGGTAAGATATGAACACAGATCTTTTCTACTCCTAAGCCAAAAGTCTATCCTTTGCACTGTGAGATTCCTCCAGTATCCTGCATAACCTTAAATATGATGCTTAGCAAAGAATTGCTAGTATTCTATAAAGAATATGGGAATAAAGCACAGAGTCCCAAAGAGGACAGAGTGGGAATGTTCCCTTAAGAATCTCCCTGTTCCCCAATCACAAATGGTCAAGGGACATGAATAGGCAGTTTTCATATGATGAAATCCAAACTATCAATAAGCACAAGAAAAAGTGTTCTAAATCCCTCCTGATTAGAGAAATGCAAATAAGAATAACTCTGAGGTACCACCTCACACCTAGCAGACTGGCCAATATGGCAGCAAAGGAAAGTGATAAATATTGGAAGGGATGTGGCAAAACTGGGACATTAATACGTTGCTGGTGGAGTTGTGAATTGGTCCAACCATTCTGGATGGAAATTTGGAACTATGTGCAAAAGGCTTTAAAAGACTGCCTGCCCTTTGACCCAGCCATACCACTGCTGGGTTTGTACTCCAAAGAGATAATAAGGAAAAAGACTTGTACAAAAATATTTATAGCCACACTCTTTGTGGTGGCAAAAAACTGGAAAATGAAGGGAAGCCCTTTGATTGGGGAATGGCTGAACAAATTGTGGTATCTGTTGGTGATGGAATACTATTTCCCTAAAAGAAATAATGAACTGGAGGAATCCCATGTGAACTGGAAAGACCTCCAGGAATTGATGCAGAGTGAAAGGACCAGAACCAGGAGAACATTGTACACAGAGACTGATACACTGTGGTAAAATAAAATGTAATGGACTTCTCTACTAGCAGCAATGCAATGACCTAGGACAACTCTGAGGGACTTATGAGAAATAACACTATTCACATCCAGAGAAAGAATTGTGGAAACGGACATGCATTAGACATATATGTGATACATGGGTTGATGCAGACATGATTGGGGATGTATACTCGAAACAACCACACCAATGCAACTATCAATAATATGGAAATAGGTCTTGATCGATGATACATGTTAAAACCAGTGGAAATGTGTGTTGGCTATGGGGGGGAGAAGTTGGAGGGGATGAAGGGGAAATTAAGAACATGATTCATGTAACCATAGAAAAATATTCTAAATAAAAAAGGGGAGAAGAAGAAGGAGGAGAAGGAGGAGGAGGCGAGGAGGAGGAGGAGGAGGAGGAGGAGAAGAAGAAGGAGAAGAAGGAGAAGCTCCCTGCCCACCAATGCTGCCACAAACAACTTAAATGCTTGTTGGCTAACTACTTTGGCACTTCTGGTCTGGTGTCTAGGGGAGTCGAACAGTCCAATCTGTTCCAGTTAAGTCCATCTTGTATCTGAGGAGAAAGAGGGCAGGGAAGAGACAAATTTCGGCATGGCAGTGGGGTGGCAGCAGATCCCACATGGACTTTGAACCTCTATTCTGATGCCATCATTGTGGAGAACAAAGATGTTTACAGGTAGTTTTATAGATGAGACAACAGGGCCAAGAGGAGTTAAATGACAAGGCAATGGTCACACAGCTTGTAAGGAAGGCTGGGATCTTCCTAACTCTAGAACTGGTTTTCTATTTGCCTTGCCTTGCCACCTTTCAGTAAGGATGTCCCACAGTTTGTATCGTACATATGGCAGACAAGAGTACATGTTTAAATACTCATTTAATTGAATTGAATTAAAAGAAGAAGATTTCAACTTGAGTAAAACCTTTCTATCAATCAGGGATACCTAATGACTAAGAAAACAATGAGCTCCTCATTTGTTAGAAATATGAGTAGGAGCTTAGATTTAGCTGCTGAAGGGAGCTTAGTAGTTAATGACTTAGCCCAAACCCTTTCATTTTATAGAACAAGAAACTGGGGAGAAAATAAAAAGGGAATTGATGTACCCAAGTCTACTTAGGTAGGAAGTGGCAGAGCCAGGATTCAGACTATTCAAGCAGTGACTGAATGATTATCATCAGAAATTTCTGTTTCATATGACTGACCACATGTTTCGATGGGGATATGATTGGAGATGTTGACTTTAAATAATAATATGGAAATAGGTTTTGAACAAGGACACATGTAAAACCCAATAGAATTGCTCATTGGATCTGGGAGAGGGGAGGAGGAGGGGTGGGAAAGAACATGAATCATGTAACCACAGAAAAATACTCTAAATTAATTAAATAAATAAAAATAAAAAAAGAAATTTCTGTTTCAAGGTCATATTTAAGGATTCTTTCAACTCTTAAGATTCTTAGTCTGATATGATTCTCTGAACCTAATGGCCAATATGTCACATCATGAGAAGCCACAGTGCTCTTCTTCTACAGGCAAAATGAACTAAGAACTCACAGTTTTGTGTGTAAAATGGAGTTAAGAATGGCAACTGCTTCACTAGATTGCCTAAGGGTAGCATACAATAAATACAAAAATTCATGGTCATGGAAATTGTAACCTCTACAGTTTTATTAACATCAGACCTAGATGAAATGAAACATCAATGAATGTTTAATGAATTAATTATTAGTTAATTAATGAAATGAAACCTTAAAGGTCATATGGATAAGGGAAAAAATTATGACAAAGCAAGACATAGAGAACATTATAAGAAGCAAAATGGATAATTTTAATGACATTAAATTAAAAAGATTTTGTACAAACAAAACCAATGCAACCAAGATTGAAAGGGAAATGAAAAACTTGGGGGAAAATTTAGAGCACCCAGCTCTAACAAAAGCTTTACTTCTTAAATATATAGAGAACTGACTCCAATTTATAAGAATACAAGGCATTTACAAATTGACAAATAGTCAAAGCATAAGGCATATATCTCACATACAAAAAAAAATTCATGCAGGAAATAAAGTGAAAAATGATATGCTTTGATTTGCATTCAGACTCCAGTAGTTTCTTCTATGACTGTGGATAGTATTTTTCATCATGAATCCCTTGGGTTTGTCTTGGATCTTTGCATTACTGATAATAGTCTAGTTCCTCACAGTTGATCATTTCTGTTACTATATATGATGTTCTCCTGGTTCTTCTCACTTCACTCTACATCAGTTCATATAAGTCTTTCCAGGTTTTTCTGAACTCATTCTGTTCATCATTTCTTATGCCTTCTTTCACAATATGGGGAATGAGGAAATATGTAGTGCATGATAGCACTGGTTAATCTATATCAAATTATTTTTCTTGGGGAGGGTTGTTAGGGGAAGGAGAGATGGAGGGAGAGAGAGAATTTGGATGGCAAAATGTCAGAAAAATTGTTGAAAATTGATTCTACATGTAATTGGAGGGGAAAAATAGGAAACATTAAAAATCATTCATCACACAGTGGAAATAGGCAAGTTAAATATTTCCTTGTGACCTGGAGAGGACACAGCAAGGCTAGAAGGTTCAGACTTTAACAGAAACATGAAAGAGCTCTGAGCTTGATGGGTCTGTGACCTAACTTAAAAAAATTTACTGAATTTTATATTTTTTTAAATTAAATGTAGAAACAATTTTTGGCAATTTTTTTTTTGTACTTTGTAATTCTGACTTTCTCCTTCCTTCCCCCAAGCTCTTCCCCAGGAGGTAAAATAGTCTGATATAGATTATATCAGTGCTTTCATGCAATACATATTTCCATATTCCCAATGTCATGACTAAAGTTCTGTCCTAACTTTTGAAGACTTGTGCTAGTGACAGTATCTCAGGGCTATTTCTTTCAAGTAAGAAATGGGGGAAAAATACACATAGAATCCAATTTGTAGTATAGCAATACAGTGGAAGTCTCTTTTACTGAATCGGCAAAGATTTCACTGTTGGAGATAATTATCTTCTATGATGAAATCTGGCATTCTTTTCAGAAAGTGTAAATAATTATCACAGTCCTGTTTCTCATGATGAGAGGAACCTTGTCCTGGTTTCAGCAAAAAAAAAAAATGAACCTCTGGTTTTAGGTTTATATATATAAACCTAAAACCAGAGGTTCATTTTTTTTTTTTAGGTTTTTTTAGGTTTTTTAATTTAGGTTTATATATATAAACCTAAAACCAGAAAGAAATGTCTAAAAACAGAAAGAAATGAACCTCTGGTTTTAAAACCAGAGGTTCATTTCTTTCTGTTCTAATAATAATAATGACAATACGTAGCATGTATATAGCTCTTGATGATTTACAAAGCCTTTTACAGAAGTTATCTTTTTTAAACTAACAACTCTGGGAAGTTGTTACTTCCCAACAGAGTAACATAAAAGACAAAATGCTAAACAGTTGTAAGGCTTTGAGAGAAAACGTGGGATAATGAATAGAATGACCACCTTAGAGCCCAGAAAATATAGGTTCACCTCCTGCTAACATTTACTGGCTATGTGATCCATGCTATGTCACTATTATCATAGCTAACACTTACATGATGTTCTAACATTTTCAAAGTGCTTTATATAGTAACACATTTTGTCCCTTCAACAACACTGAGAGGCTGGTGCTATTACTACTGTAATTATACATATCAGAAAAGTGAGACTGAGAGAGGTAAGTGACTTGTTCAAGGTAACACAGCTAATTAAATATGTAGCTGATGCAGTATTTGCATTCAGATCTACCTAAGTCTAATTCTCTGTGCATTGTGACACCTAGCTGCTATTTCTCTGAGCCCAGTTTCCTCATCTGTAAAATACACATATATTATACCTAATAGAAAATATAGACTAATGGCACTTATATAATTGTTGAGGACCAAATGAAAATGCAAGTGAAGAACTTTGTATACCTTGAAGTGCTACATACATGTCAACTATTATTATCATTGTCATCTTACAGATTAAAAAAGAGAGAAAGAAGTAAAATGACTTTCCCAAAGTCACATAGCTAATAAGGGGTGGTGTTAGGATTCAAACCCTGATATTCTGACTCCCGTTCCAAGATTCTTCCACTATGTGCAAAGAAGTCTCCCTTCTTTTGTTCTTTCTACTAAAAGCCACATCTTTCATTTGAGCCTTCTGTAAACTGGCTTGCCTAGGGAAGTCCCTAATATTAGTCTAAAGAGAACTCCAAAATAACAACGTGGGTGAAAATTAGTTATTGATCATCCCACAATCATTTATTATTACCCATGATGTGCCAGGTACTACACTATGTGTTGGGGTTTCAGAATAAAAATCAAAACAATTCCTGATTTCAAATAACTTAATAGCTTATGGAGGAAGACCACATGCAGTCACAAAGGATACAACATATAGGGACATCTTATTGTCTCCCCTACCACTCTGTCTATAAGGCACCTCTTCTGTTTTCTATCTTTCCCTCTGAGAAGAGTAATTAAATCATTACTAACATTGCTTCTGGAAAACAAATAGCAATGGAGCCAGCTCTATTCATCATTCCTATTAATCTTGCATAACATAATTTTATATGAGTTCTTTGATGCAAAAAATTATTACTCAATAGCTTCTTCTCTTATGCTGGTTATATTGGCTTTGTTCTTACAAAAGCTCTTCAATTTCATATAATCAAACATTTGTTTTCTCTTTTTCTATTACCAATCTCCTCTGTTAGTTAAGAAATCTTCCTCCTTGTCAAAGCTATGGAAAGCACCTGATCTAATTCTCTTGTAAATTTTTTTATGATATATCCATTTTGCATTTATTGTGTTAGATAACATGTAATTTCGGGCAAACTATTTGCTTTCTAGTTTTTCCAGTAATTCATGTTAAATAAAGTTCAATGTAGATGCAAAAAATTCAAAGTAGATGCAATAACATTCATGTTAAATAAAGTTCAATGTAGATGCAAAAAAAATTGAAGTTATAGTAGATCTAAGAGTGTAAAAAAAAAGGAAAAAGAACATCTGATTGGACTTGTCTCAGTTCCCTTTTCCTTACTCTGATGGCC
The DNA here is from genome assembly GCF_016433145.1 of Gracilinanus agilis. Lineage (NCBI taxonomy): Eukaryota > Metazoa > Chordata > Mammalia > Didelphimorphia > Didelphidae > Gracilinanus > Gracilinanus agilis. Next base: position 338,465,638 of record NC_058131.1, on the reverse strand, counting down.
CTAATAAATGAAAAAGGAACTACAGCCTGGGAACCAAACAAGTAAAATGGGAAAGAAGAACTTGCTAAATGATAAGAGAATCAATCATAGAAGCAACAGCTGGGACTTTGAGATCATCTAGAAAAGTCTCCTCTTTTTACAGAAGAAAGAACAGAGGCCTGGTATGTCTTTGACACCATTGTTTTTGTCTTTGTTTTTAGAATGATGCTTCCCTCAGGGATTGGATTTCTTTATTATTGTTGCTTCTGTTAATAGATTGTGCCCAACACTTAATACAATGACTTGTATAATATGGTGTTTACAAATGTGATCTGGATTTGGTTTAGAAATGACTGGAAAGCTTAGAAGAAAGAAGTTAGGGGAATATCATGTGTTTATTATGCCAGGCTCCTTTTTGAAATCAGACATGGTAACTGTAGTTGACTGGAGGTTCAAACGCCAGATCAACACAAACTATTGGGAAATCCATAGTTACGAGAGAAGTAGATGAAAACATTGCCGCATGTTATCCACATATGGAAATAGTTGCCCGAGGCTAGCAAAGCAAATAGTATAAATAAGTTTAAATGACAGCTAAATATTTTTATGGCAAGTAAAGGAGTTGATGGATAGAGAACAGGGAAGCATTTTTGAGATGGAGCTAAATGGAATAGAGCTGTCAATTCATGTTTGCTACTTATTTCCAGGACTTATTTCTAGCCTGGGAAGAACTGGAAAAAATGTGTATGAGATCAAAACTGAGGTTGGAGCAGAGCCAGAATGCTGGGAGTCATACACATGAAAAACATTAAATTGAAAAAGAAGGGCCATACACAGACCCAAGCCCTATTGGAGCGAGAATAACAACCCTTTCTTAGGAATACTGTTCTTTGCCCTTACCCTTTGTCAGAGTTATATAAGGGAGGAAGGACTGATGCCAGAAATGTTTTATTTTGCTCTAGTAGGGTTCCCTGGCTAACCTACTTTAAAGGCGTGTGATCTGGAGATGTTAACTGGGAACCAAGATTCCCAGGCACCCTTCCACAATATCGCTGCTAATGTGATCTTGAACATGTCACTCCATGCTTCTAGGGTAGGGCAGAGGGAAATGACTTCACTGCTCTTGGAGCCAGATAGTCAGAAGAGATTGGCAAGGGTACAGATCTGGTGAAAACCAGGCTCTCTGAGTTGAGCCCCAGGAGAAGAGAATATGACGCTTGCAGATGTTTTTTAAAAATGGCAGAATAGAATGAAATGCACTAGACATTCATAGGAGAATGAAAGAAAGAGAAAGTTGTAGAAAAAGCAAAGAAAGAGATAGAAGAGCAAAGAAAAGGGAAAGGAATTAGAGAGAAACAGTATCTTCTCTATCAATAGAGGAGGTATTCTTATGCTGGACCTTGAAGTAGTAGAGATCTGGATTTGAGTCATGCTTTTTTTTTTTTTTTTTTTTTTTTTACCAGCTATCATTTACTCTTTTTAAGTCTCTTGTCTCTAAATGAGTATAAAAATACCTATAAGCACCTAACCTTACTTGTGAGAATCAATTTTATATATATATATATATGTGCATATATATATATATGGTTTTTTTATAGCCATTTTTCAGTCATGTCTGACTTTTTGCAACCCTTTTTGAGTTTTTCTTTTTTTTTTTTTTTTTTTCAAGCAAGGATACTGGCATAAAGCAAACAGGGCTAAGTGATGTGGCCAGGACCAAATAGCTTGTCTAAGGCTACATATGAACTTAGGAAGATGAGTCTTCTTGACTCTAGGCCTGGCACTTCATCTTCTGCAACCTCTAGCTGACTCATACTATAAGTAGGCACTTTGGAAATAGTAATAAGAATAAGAATAGGCATTTAGAGTACTTTACGGTTTGCAAAACATTTTACAAATACTATCTTGCTTCATCCTCACAATAATGCTCTGAAACAGATGAGGAAATCGAGGCAGATAGGGTTAAATGACTTGCCCAGGGAAACACAGCTAGTATTTGAATGCAGGTCTTTAAGGACCTGGTCCAAGTGTCAATTATTATTAGCTCTGGAAGGTGTACCATCAATGCTTGGTCCCTTTATGCCCCCAAACTTTTTATATTAATCATTTTGGATGAAAATCATCTAAATGTATCCTTTTTTTTTTTTTAAATAACCCTTACCTTCTATCTTAGAATTGATCCTAAGTATGAATTCTAAGGCAAAAAGAGTAGTAAAGGCTAGGCAACTGGGGTTAAATGACTTGTTCAGGTTCACATAGCTCTAAGATTAGATTTGAACCCAGCAGTCTCCAGGTCTGACTCTCTATCCACTATACTATGCTATCTAGCTTCCCCTAAATGTCCTTTTTAAAACAGTGTTTGTTGAGGATTATTTTCAAGTTAACTCGGAATGAGAGTATGAGAGCATGTATGAGAGACAGTATGTCCACCTTCTCCAGGAATCCATTTCATATTCCTCCTTAATTCTAATGACTTTTCTCTTTTGGATTATTTCCAATTTATCCTTTGTGTGGCTTGTTTGTACAAAGTTGTTTCTATGACATCTCTGCCATTAGAATATGAATTTCTTGAAGGCAGAGATTTTCTTTACCCTTCTTTGTATTCCCAGCAACTCAGATCCTGGCACAGAATAGGTGCTTAATAAATTTTTATTCACTGACTGAATACAAGATCTGAATTCAGGAAAGCCCTATGTTCAAATCTTAGCTGTGTTATTCTATGCATCCAATTTTCCCCAGTTGCAAAATGGGAATAAATAATACTTAAATGACCTGCTCATAAAGTTATGAAATAGGAAATGCTGTGGAAATGTGGTGTGTTATTATGTGTTGCAAACATGGCTAGGGGGTGGATTCTGATTCAAATGCCTTTAATTGTTAAACTGTGCCCCACCCATTCACCCTTTGCTGCTGCCCAAGAATGTTTAGAAGTTGACAAAACCCTAACTAGGTACTGTGTTGATACTGCACCCTAAGCCCTAGGGATCCAGCACTAAGATAAGGTGGTCTACTATTGTCTTGGGATGTTTTCTTAACAAAAGGAGTCAGGCTTAGTTGAAAGGTCACTGAAATGATGAAATGAGAATGTACAGAAAGTCAAGGAATGGGGACTATTCCTCTTATCTTGTGTAGCTCCCATTTAAATGGCACTTAAAAGTTTCCAAAGCCCTTTCCTAACAAATCTGTGAGGTCCCTGCTCAACTCCTACTATCTCTATCTTGTAGATGATGAAACTAAGGCTAGAGGACATGAAATGATTTGCCAGAGATTGTCCAGCTAGTGACAGAACTGGGATTCAAACAAAGCTTTTCAATATACAGAATAGTGTGGGACAGAGAGGGCTGGAGTTGGAGTCACAGGACTGGCGTTTGAAATTTGACTCTGCTGCTCTGCTAATGGGTAGATCACTTATATTGGCCTCAATTTCCCCATCTGTTAAAAAAAAGTTGGCCTAGATCATCTCTAAGAGCCTTTTCAATTTATTTGAAATTGATATGTATTCAGAGAGGTCCAACATCAGTTGCATCTCCCTCTATCTACATATTTATCTATCTCTATCTCTCTACACATCTCTCTATAGATCTATCTAGAGTAATTACAGCTGTGATCAGTAAATAGATCTAGGTACATATGTGTATAAATCTATATCTAAAGATATAGATCTGTCTAGATCTCCTGTATATAGATACAGATATAACTATCTATATCAATATATTTATCTATAAATAGATATATCTATCAATATATTTCTTTATACACGCAAGAAGCTATAGATGTAATATATCTCAAAAATACATGCACATATAAATACGATATTCTACATATATATTTGGCTTGGGCATTGTACCCCCTAACCCAGGCAAACTGTGTAGTAAGGGAATAAGGCAAGTAGATGGGGTTTGTGGGTCCCTAAGTCAGTAAGTGGAAAAGGAGGGTACAATGGTGGAGGTAGTAAATGGAGGTGGTAGGAGATGTAAGGGAACGACTGAGTTTAGGGAAATATAAGATGATGAAGTATAATGAGCGGCAAGGGGAGATGATGAGGTAGTTGGACAGGCAGCTGCAACAGGGAGACATAGACTGGGTACACAGGCTTGAGACAGAGGACACTGAAGGGAAACAGGCTGAACCCTTTCAGGTAGGAAGGGCACTTCTACAGACAAAAGGTTAGGGCCAGTAAGAAATGGTCTGAAACTAAGTTAGAGGGCTTTCTAGTCAGTTTCTCAAGTTCACAAATAGTCTCAAAGCTCTTCCCTGTCTGTGAAATAGAAGGGCTTCTCAGAGGAAGTGTAGAGATCACCACTTCCTCCAAGATGGACACCTCCAACTCCCCTCAGGACCCAAAGAGAAACTATTCCTTTCTCTCCTTATCCCTCTTTCATCATTCAACCAATGATTTAGCAAAAGGTTTGATTAAATGACAACAGGATTTATTAAGTTTCAGGGTTGATTATAAAGGACAGAGGGATACAAGGTTTCTCTAACAACCGCCTAGGGAGAAGCTCCAGGTGGGGGAGGGACACAGGAATGGGAGACTGAGAAAGGGCCAGCTCTCACTCAGCTCTGGGAGGTTTTGTTGCCTTTAAGGTTAAGAAAGTTATATACAATGAATCAGGAGATAATTTGTATCAAGGGGGATACTTGACTATGGGGAAAACCTAAGTCTTCAAAGTTTGATTGCTACCACCCAAATCCACCCTTCTCCCCAAACCCACAGGAAATCAGGAAAGGAAACGGTGATTGAAATAGGGAAGGTCAGGGAGATCCAGAGGAATTAGCTAAGTTACAAAATCTCAAGAGAAAAGGCACAGATCCAAGGCCAGGTTTCAGCCCAAAGACTGAGCTCAGTTGGCCCTTCTGCTCTGTCCAAGCCTCTGGGATCAACTGCCCTTAGTCAGGGTTCTAAACCCTCTTAACTGCCAGAAATTCTGCAGTTAGCCTTTTGCAGGGTTGATTGCACCTCTGCACTACAACTGTAAGCAGGGAAATTCCCTTGCTCCTTTCTGTCCTTGTGACTCCTAACACAAGAACATCTGATAACTTCTATAAGACCCTGAGATTATTATCATCCTTAGATTGTCCTTTAGTTTGAGATGGATAGACAGATGCACTTCCAGGCTACATCTTGATACCATTGGGCTGTATCTCAGGCATCCATCTGTTCCCTAAACTATGAGGGTCTTTAGGTAGACCTTGGTCAGATGACCAAACACCCCACCAAATGCCTGAGTGTTTACCTCTCTAGAGTCATGTCCACACCATGACACAGCATCACGTTTGTTGTAAAGAATATAAAAACCCCTGAACTGAAGCATTCTGGGAGCAACCCCCCCAGGGTTGTTCCACTCATGCTGTCTTGCTGGCCAATAATTCTACATTACTAATAAATCTCTCATTTTACTTTTAAGCTAAGTTTTGGAGTCTTGCATTCTTGCAAAAGATATCTTTCCCGAACCCAGGGGTTCACCATTACAACCCACAACATTGGCTGTACCCTACAACAATGTTGTTACAGCAACTCATACAACCATTTTTTTATGTAATAATCTGCATTAATGGATGGAATTATCTCATAGAGATGAAATCACAGATTCTTTAAGTACTGATGGAGATAGATTTTTCAAGATGCTTCCACATCTGTTATTCAATTCAATAGGCATTTATTAAGCACTAACTCTGTACAAAATGCAGTGCAAGGACCAATAATAGTCCTTGCCCTTAAAAAAAAGTTAAAATGCTAATGAGGGAGGGCAGGTAGGTGGCTCAGTGGATAAAGAGCCAGGCCTAGAGTTAGGAAGACCTGGGTTCTAATCTGGTCTAAGACACTACCTTGCTGTGTGACCCTGAGCAAGTCACTTACCCCCAATTGCATAGCCCTTACCACTCTGCTGCCTCAGAACCAATACTTAGTATCAATTCTAAGACAGAAGGTAAGGGTTTTAAACAGAGGAGAAAGCAGGTTCATAGAAATTAAATTACTTGTTCATGACCACACAGGGAGTAAGTTGCAAGATCAGGATCTGAACCCTAGTCATTTGACTCTAGATCCATTATCCTTTCTACCGTGCCACATGGAGAAAGGCAAAGTAAGAAGTTAAGTGACTTGTTCAAGGTCACACAGCAAGTTGGTCATGAAACTAAGACTAGAACATAGATGCCCTGAGCAATCTATACAGCACCAAGCCCCTGGAGATTAGGAAAACCAGCTAGGGACACCCTCAGACATTATTTATTCCTGCTAGTGGTACTTAGCACACAAGAACACAACCAGCTGAGCCTTAAACTAGAAATTGAAAACCAAAATTCTCTTTCTGCCACTGTGACTTCATGAACTCTTCCTGAGTTTCCTCAACAATAAAATAGACAAGAATAATCAAATGTATATTCATTTGTTTATTTGATACTTATTAAGCATATACTATATGCAGGAGTCCGTGTTAGTGATTAATCTGACCTCAGGAAACTTGGTCTAATAGGGCGATACCAATTATAATAAATAATATTACAATGGTTAAGTTTGTGAGATGCACAACAAAATGTTATATGACATAAGACTTTATTGTTTACAAAGCACTTTTCTCATGCTTGTGAGTATGATGGTGTTAAATTATACAGATGGGAAAATTGATAGACATACAGCGCCTTATTCTGGGTAAGGTAATAGCTAATAAGCCAGAACTGGAACCCAGGTCTTTTGACTTGTCCTGTGCTTGTTCCAATATCTGTCCTTTTATTTTTGTTCTGATTTGACCATTTTTTCTCTATTACTGGCATTCATCTGATCACCTAAGTTCCTAACCTTGCTTGGCATTACCTTTAATGCTTCCCTTTTCCTCACCCCTCAGTTACCAGGTCCTGCTAATTCTTCTTCCACAATGTTTCTCAAAAGTGTTTACTTAGCACTGACCTCTCAGGGAGAAGGGAGGAAAGAAATGGAGGGATAGAATTTGGAACTTAGAAATTTTTAAAAAGAATATTAAAATTGTTTTTATGAAGAAAAAGTATTCTAAATCCCTCTTGATTAGAGAAATGCAAAACAACTCTAAGGTACCATCTCATAACTATCAGATTGGTCAATATGACAGAAAAGGAAAGTGATAAATGTTGGAGGGGATGTGGCAAAACTGGGAAACTAATGCATTGCTGGTAGAACTATGATCTGATCATTCTGGAAGGCAATTTGAAATTATACCCAAAGGGCTATAAAACAATGCATACCTTTGATATTACTAGTAAGTCAGTATTCCAAAAAGATTTTAAAAAGTGGGGGAAGAAGGACCTAATTGTACAAAAATATTTATAGCTGCTCTTTTTGTGGTGGCAAAGAATTAGAAATTGAGAAGATGTCCATCAATTGGGAAATGGCTAGACAAATTGTGATATATGATGGTGATGAAATACTACTGTGCTATAAGGAATGATGAACAAGATGATTTCTGAAAGATCTGGAAAGACCTACATAAATGATGCAGAGTGAAATAAGCAGAACCAGGAGAACATTATACACGGTAACTGCAATATTGTGAAATGATCAAATGTGGTCTTAGCCACTCTGAGCAATACAATGATCCGGGACAATTCTGAGGGACTTAGGCAAAGAATGCTATTTACCTCCAGAGAAAGCACTATTGGAGTCAGAATACAGAACAAAGCATACCATTTTTCAATTGTTTATTTGGATTTATGTTTTGGGGTTTTGATTTTATATCATTATTCACTTACAAAAATGAACAATGTGGAAATGTGTTTTGAGCGATAATACATGTATAACCCAGATCAAATTGCTTGCCAGCTCTGGGAGGGGGAAGGGAAGGGAGAGAAGAAGAGAAATTCAATCATATAACTTTGGAAAATTTGCATGGAAATTTATTAATACATGTTATTGGTTAAAGAAAAATTAAAAAAGAAAAAATGTTTTTTGGGGAAAAATGTAATTGGAAGAAAATATCTAAAAGAAAAACAAAAGTGCTTAGCACAGTGCTTGGCACATACTAGATGATAAATAAATGCTTATTCTCTCCCATTATCATCATCCTAGTATGGGCTATCATTAACCACCTACCTGGATAATTGCAATAACCTCTTTCTGAATCTATTGGTCTTAATTCTCTTTCTGCTCCAGTGTAGTCTTCATATTGATGCCAGAATAATCTTTTTTTGGTATTTAGATCTGGCCCTGTCATTCTTTTGTTCTAAAATCTTTGGTGGCTCCCTATTGCTGCCTGAATGAAGTTCAGACTCCTCTGCCTATAGTTCAAGGCCTTCTACAGCCTTGTGCCAGCTTACCCTTTTGTTTTAGCTCATTATACACTTTAAGCAAACTGGACACATAGTAGGCTCTTGTGCCTCATGTGCCTTTGTTCTCTTGCTACTTATGCCTAGAATGCCACCTCTCTACTTCTAGAATTCCTATCATTAACAACTTTCCCCATAGGATATCACATAGTCCTTTGCTTTGTAACTCTCCAAGGTACTTATTTGTTATGCGGTGTCGGCATTATGTTTTTGCATCTTATTCCTCTACTAAATTCTAAGTTCCTTAAGAATAGACACTATGTATCTCTTTAGCATCTAGTATAGAACTTGTTACACAGTAGGTGCTTAATAAATGTCTGTCGTATTATTGAGAAGTATCATGGTATAGTGGTAAAACCTGTAGAAATAAATAGCTGGACCCAGCATCTAGAGAGACTTTTGTATATCCTCCCTGTGTTAGATTTTCTGTATGACCTTTGGGCAAATTAATTTAACCTCTCTCAGCCTTGGTTTCTTAATTTTTAAAATGGGAATAAAAATGCTCATAGTACTAACCTTACAGAATTGTGAAACTCAAATGATATAATGTATGTAAAATACGTTTCAATTCTTAAAGCATTATATAAATGTCAACCACTACAATGCCCTACTCAGTAATAGCTATTTTCTATCTGAATGGGGAAAGGGAGCAAATTAATAATTTAAAGTCTCTTGGAAGAAAGACATCTTACAAATAATAAAGGCAAAATCACATTCAACTTAATTCATGAGAAAATGCATTCATGGTAAGTGCAAGTAATCTTGACCAGATGTAACTGTGATTGTGTTAAATGTAATTTAATATTTATTATGGATTTAGCCCAGAATACAAACAATGCTTTTAGTCAGTGTCAGGTTTAATGGGATATTTAATAAATGCCAATGGTAATTAATACTATATGAATGTGGAATGTCTGAGTACATTTCCCCCCCTATAATTATATGACAATGCTGAAGGACTATTATGTAAAGTATCTGAAGGAGAGAAGGATACCAAAGACTTGGGGAAAATCTCAGACCTTATTAATACCCCTCAAAAGATCAAAGATTACTGATTGGCAAACTGTTTACCCACAGTCCCAGAGGCTGAATCATACCTATACAAAATTTTTCTGATTGTCTTTATGCTTGAATCAAAGGCAGCCTCAATCGAACTATTAGTAAAGAACAAGCAAGATTTTGCAACAGTATTCAACACTGAACCATATCTTTACCATTTTGCAATTGGTTGAAAAATATAGAGAATCTAAGCGCATTGTGCTTATTGTTTGCTAATTATGAAAAAGCATTTGTTTCAGTAAAAGGCTTTTTTCCTACTAATCTCCCATTCATACTTCAAAATCATTCAAGATTTCTGAAAGGATAGCAATATAAATAGTCCTGTTCAAAGATCCTTTGGTTAGAAATGTGAGGTGAGGCATAAGAGAAGAAAATGCCCACTCACCAAAGGTGTTTGCTACTGTAACAGAGGATGTCCAGAGAAGAATCTAGAATGAAGGTTTCTCTTTGGATGAGAAATTTCCAAATGCTTCTATTTGTGGATGACACTGTGCTGGTTGCATCAAGCCCCAGAATAACTCAGAGTGTCTTGGAAGATAAATATATCAGCCTAAGATTGAGCTTTGGGGAACCCCTGAAGTTTTTAAGTGTTATATGAACGAAGATTTAGCAAAAGAGGTAGAGAAGGAACAGTCAGATAGGTAGGAGGGGAACCAGGAGAGAGCAATATAATGAGAACCTAGGGAGAAGAGAATATCAAGGAGGAGAGAAGCATTGATAGTGTCAAAGGCTGCAAAGAGACAAAGAAGGATATTTTTGTAAGTCTGTTGCATTTGGCAATTAAGAGATTATTAGTAATTTTGGAGGAAATCTGTTGAGTGATTACTTCTGTCTTTGCTGGCTCATCATTTGGGTCTTGCTCTCTAACTCTGGGTATGCCTCAAGGCCATATTTTCTCTCTCTCCTTCCCCTTCCTCACCTCTTTCTCTCTCTCCCTCTCTCAATAAACATACTTACCATATATATAAGCTTTTCCCAGCCCTAGTTACCCCAAGTTCCAGGTCCACCATTAATTGCCTACTAGACATTTTGAACTATATATCTCACAGGCAACTCAAACTCAGAATGTTCACAATGGAACTCATTATCTTTTTTTTTTTTGAAAAATTTTATTTAATTGATTTGGAATATTCTTCCATGGTTACGTGATTCATGTTCTTTCCTTCCCCTTCTCCCCCCCCCCCAACACCCCCATCCCTAGCCAATGAGTAATTCCACTGGGTTTTACATATGTCATTGATCAAGACCTATTTCCATATTATTAATATTTGCATTAGGGTGATCACTTAGAGTCTATATCCCTAATCATGTCCCCATTGAACCATGTGATCAAGCAGTTGATTTTCTTCTGTTTCTGCTCCCACAGTTCTTTCTCTGGATATGGATAGTTTTCTTTCTCATAAGTCCCTCAGAATTGTCCTGGATTATTGCATTGCTGTTAGTAGAGAAGTTCCATTATATTCTATTGTGCCACAGTGTATCCGTCTCTGTGTACAATGTTCTTCTGGCCCTGCTCCTTTCACTTTGCATCAATTCCTGGAGGTCTTTCCAGTTCACATGGAATTCCTCCAGTTCATTATTTCTTTTAGCGCAATAGTATTCCATCACCAACAGATACCACAATTTGTTCAGTCATTCCCCAATAGAAGAACAGCCCTTCATTTTCCAGTTTTTTGCCACCACAAAGAGTGTGGCTATAAATATTTTTGTGCAAGTCTTTTTCCTTATGATCTCTTTGGGGTATAAACCCAACAGTGGTCCTTTAAAGCCCTTTGGGCATAGTTCCAAATTGCCATCTAGAATGGTTCAATCAATTCACAACTCTACCAGCAATGTATTAATGTCCCAATTTTGCCAAATCCCCTCCAACATTTATTACTTTCTTTTGCTGTCATGTTAGCCAATCTGCTAGGTATGAGGTGGAACCTCAGAGTTGTTTTGATTTGAATTACTCTAATTGGCTTTTGTGCCTCTTGGTGGCAGGTGGCCTGCAGTTGTTGCTAGTAATAATTATGAAGGTGGACTCTTTCTTCACAAACTGTCCCCTCAGTGATGGCTATAGGACCTGAATCAAGGCAACCCAGTTTATGCTATTTTTAGGGCTCTTGGGTTCATTGTTCTTGGCTGTGGTGGTGATGGACTAATTTATTTGGCATATAATATGCCTCGCTCTATCAGAATATCTTCTAGCCTCTTATATATGGGTACTTAATAACTTTAGATTTATCCTCTTTTATTTTTGTATGTACTTGTCTTCCCTATTAGAATATAAGCTCATTTTGAGTAGGGATTATTCCATTTTTTGCACCTACATCTCTAGTACCTGGCACATAGAAGAAATGTAATAAGTACATGTTGACCGATAACATTTATTTAATTGAATTAGATGATCTCTGAGGTTCCTGGCAGCAATTTCTGTGACGCTGAGGGGTTGGATATATCTAAGGTCATTTCCAGCTCTGAGTGTCTATATTTCTACATTTGGAAAAGGAGCATGGTTTAGTGGGGTAGAATGTTAAACTTGAAAGACCAGGATTCCAGAAATCCCACTGCCAGGCATATATGCTAAGGAGGTCAAGGATAAAAGGAAAGTAGGTAGGTACCCACTGATTGGAAAATAGCTAAACAAACTGTGGTATATGAATGTAATAGAATGTTATTTTGCTTTAAGAACAATATGATGAATAGAGAAGCATGACTCATATATATGAACGAATAGAAAGAGAAATAAACAGAACCAGGAAAACAACACACATAATTATTGCAACAATGTAAATGGAATGATAGCAATAAAACAATTAAAACCAAATGCTGTGAAATTTTAATGGTTAAGCCTGTACCCAAAGAAGAGATATAAGAATGTACCTTCTCCACCTTCTTTACAAAAGATGGAGGATTTTGGGTGAAGAACGCTGCTGCATATAATAAAAGGCGTGGTTGATATGCTAGCAAATTTTGATGAACTATTGGCTTTTCCTCTCCCTTTTTCTTCTTTGTTTCCTCTATGAGGAAAGGGAAAGTGATATTTTGGGAAAGGTAGATGATGTGAAAAGAAATTGTATCAATTTTTTAAAATTCAAAGATATTTTATTTTTTCAATTATATGTAATAAAAATTTTCAGTATAATCTTTCCCAAAATTATAAGATGCAAACCATCTCCCTCCATTCCTTCCCTACCCCCACTCTGATACAGTAAACAATTTAGATATGTATTATCATGCAAAACAATTTTGGTCATTGTTGTAAGAGAATGTTCATACAAAACCAAAAGCCCAAAATAAAACTGTAAATAAACTTATATGACAGTATGCTTTGATCTGCATTCAACTCCAACAGTTCTTCCTCTGGAGGAGGATTGCATTCCCTTTCATAAGACCTTCAGAATTGTCCCAGATCTTTGAATTGCTGAGAGTGGCCAAATTTTTTTCCAGTTGATCATTGTATACAATATTGCTATTACTGTATACAATGTTCTCCTGGTTTTTCTTATTTCTCTCTGTCAGTCCACGAAGGTCTTTCCAGCTTTTTCTGAAATCATCCTGCTTATCATTTCTTATAGCACAATAGTATTCTATCACCAACATGTACCACAATTTGTTCAACCATTCCCCAATAGATGGGCATTCCCTCAATTCCAATTCTTTGCCACCACAAAAAGAGCTACTAAAATGTTTTTGTACCATAGGCCCTTTTCTCTTTTTTATGGTCTCTTTGGGATACAAATACAGTAGAGGTATTACAGAATCAAAGATTATGCACAATTTTATGACCCTTTGGGCATAGTTCCAAATCACCTTCCAGAATGGTATCAATTTTTAAAAAAGACTTGGGTTTAAATTCTGGTTCTGATACTTAGTAACTATATGCAAAACTCTGTGATCCTCAGATTCCTTCTTTGTAAAATACAGATAGAAAGTAACTCAAAAGGTTGTTGCAAGGCTCAAATGAAATGTTGAAATTATAGAGACAGTCAACAAAATTACCCTTCTTCCTTCTCAAGCCATAGTGGTATAGTAAAAAGGGCACTGGATTTGAAGTCAGAGGATTTGGATTCAAATCCTAGCTCTGGACCTCACTTTCCTCACTTGTAAATTGAGAAGGTCAAAATTCACAACTTGAGGAACTCCTCTTTAGCACTAAATCTATGAATTTATCCAGGTGAGGGACTCCTACTTAGAGCCTTTGATTAGGCCTCCTTGATTTGGCTGTCAATGATCACATCTATTAGAGGAAGTATAATCAAAGACTTTTTCATCTGTTAACTATGCTCAACTGCCCAGACTCATACAACCTGGGAACATTCTCTATACATATTTAACAAAGTACCCTTTACTGTTAAATACCATTAATCAGTGAATGAGATCTGGAGTCAGAAAGGACCTCTAGAATTTAGAATTTAAAAGTCAAAGAAACTGGGGTCTGGAGAGACTAGACGAATTGTTCGTTGAAACAGGCAAGAAGTGGGATTCTCTCCACATTCTTAGCTTTATAAATTTCCATCAACCTCATAAATAGACAAATAAAAATAAATAAGTAAAGTCTGGCTCTGTTAACCAAAGGAATGACTATGGGGAAGTCACTTCACCACGCTGGGCCTGTTCCCTCATCTTTAAAATGAGGATGCTGTACTGGATGGCCTCTGGGGCCACTCCCAGATCAAAGTGTAGAATCCTATGTAGGATCCTCTGAACAAAACAGGGCTAACCATTCCACTTTTCTCTCACACCGCCACCCTCAGCTCCCGACCACGATCTCAAACTCCCAGAGACCTAGCCTAACAAAGCCTGCTGGTACCGGAAGACTTGGTTGCTAAGGGTTTCATAATTTCCTGTACGTGCCCAGCGAGGGAGGCGGGGTTACGCCTCATTTCCGGGAGGGGAGGCGCGGCAGCGGGCCTTGAGATTTGGATAGGTGAGTTTTGGTCCTACAGTGGGGCTTAGAGCCGGTGCTGCAGGGCCAGGAAGCCCCGACTTCTGAGAGAAGAGGGAACGTTGTGGCAGCTTAACATTATCGCCTTGGGGTGAGGCCGAGGCCGGAGCGGGAGGCAGCTAAGCGGGCCGCGTCGGCCCGGGTCGGGTTTGGGGATGTTGGTCCGGGAAGCCAGGCCCAGGCTGGGCCTTGGATTAACGGGACGGAAACTTGGCATAGCACCTCCCCGAAAAGGAACTGCCAGCCCTGGGTTTGCCGCCGTTTTGGACATTTTCTTTGCCCTCGGTATCGGTATACTAGTGAATAATTTAAAGCCTCAGTTTCCTCCCCTGTAAAAGGAGATGGCGTGAGACTAGATGTTCTTAAAGGTTCCTTCCCGTGCCCAAATCCTGTTATCTCTAAGTCCTTTCCTCTGTCAGATCGCGTGTGTTCCAAAACCGTATGGAATGTTACTTATTATGGTGGGGATCGTGGAAGCTATCATATCCAACTTCTCTTACAAAGAAATAAACTGAGACTTCTAGAGGATTAGGTATTTGTTAATAAAAATATAAGTAACCAACAGTTATACTTTACATTTTGCAAAACAGAGTTATCATCTCATTTTATCCTTATGACAATTCTGGGACAGAGGGCATTTTACATATGAGGAAACTGGGGCAGACAGGTTGAGGGACTTGTCCAGGATCATACAGCTAATAATTGTCTTAATTGACTCTGGACTTGAACTCAAATCTTTCTGAATTAAAAGTCCAGTGTTTTCAGCCAGTTTCCTGATTCCACATGTTTTTTCCTTTATATCACACTGCTTCTATGTTCTATATTTAAGAGTATCTTCCATCTCTAAGTTTCTGTGTCCTAAGGCCCTCTTGAGTACTGATATGCCTCTAGTTCATTGGATCTATTATTGCAATTAGTGCTGCCAGACCCCAAGGTCTGGCAGCACTAATTGCAAAGGCTGAGATTAGAACCCAAGTGTGTCATTCTTGGATTGGACAATTACCTACATGATAATTTTTTAAAAAACTGTACAGAATGCAATAATTTTAAACATTATAATATATGCATTGAATAAACTTGTAATTATTACTGAAATTCACATTATTGTGGAAAGCAACTCCACTGGTAGATAACAACTCATCTGTATCTTAGTAGAAAAGTTTTAGGGGACATCTGGGTGGTTTAGTGGATTGAGAGCCAGGCCCAGAGATAGGTCCTGGCTTCAAATCTGGTCTCAGACTCTTCCTAGCTGTGCGACCCTGGGCAAGTCACTTAACCTCCATTGCCTAGCCCTTACCACTCTTCTGCCTTAGAACTAATACACAGTATTGATTCTAAGATGGAAGGTAAAGGTTTAAAAAAAAGTTTTAGTGAATTGCCTCTGAGAAACAAAGAAGTTAAGTTTCTTGCCAAAACTATTTTGCAGTAATAGCTTAGACATATTTACAAATTTTGAAAAATAGAAATGTCCAAAAGCAAAAGGACTACATTGAGAGACAAGAGAGAAAAGCTTTGTCTTTGACAACTTTTTTTTTGTTTTACTCAATTAGCACAAATGACTTTTGTTTGTTTCTAGAAATCCAACCCGTCTTCTAAAGAGCATCTACTGAAAATGTTTTTAAAAACGTGCTATAAATTCTAAGAGTTATAGACATTTTGGGACTTTCTTGGATTTTATGGTAATGACTTTAAAAAGTTGTCACTTGAATTCGACTGTCAACATTATCAACAAAATCCTGAACTATAAAATTCTATTTTCCAAACACAATTCGCTCTCCTTTTACTCTTTATTCCTCCTTACATAAACCAACTTCTCTGTACTAGCCACACTGATAGCCTGTCAAGAAGAAAAGAAAAAAATGTTATCCAAGATGGTAGATTTAACTATCTTGATAGAAGACCTTTTTTTTTAGGTTACAAAGTACGTTTCCTCCAACTAGCCCTGGTAAGCAGTCAGAGTTAGAGGTGGATAGGGAAAGTATTATTATATCCATTTTATAGCTGAAGAAATAGATTCAGTTTTCAAGTGAGTTGGCTAATATCATACAACTTATTAAGTGAAGGATTGAATCCAGAATATGACATATCATTCAGTTTTGTTACATGTTCCCTGAGCCAGTATGGGCATTATTTCTTAGAGGGTTATTGTTTCCAGAGTCAGTTATGTTGTGGAAAAGATCTGAAGATTTGAATGCCCCGCTGATCAAAATAACTCAGGTGTGACCTGATAAATAAAAATATTAATATGAATCTTAAGCTGCATTAAGACTGTTATGTTGTGTTAGATGGATACTTGATAGTCCTTCTACATCCTGCCCTTAAATATTCTGGAGAAGAGAAGACAATGGGTGGGGAGGGGGCCATGTTAACCATTTTCCTGTGTTTGAAAGATTGTCTTGTAACCAAGGGATGTATTGATTCTGTTTGGCTTCACAGAATAGAAATAGGAACATTGGATAGAATTTGAAAAGTTGATAGTAATTAGAACTTTCTAAAAGTGAAATGGACTACCTTTGGAAACAAAAGTTCTTCAAATGAAGGTTAAAAGGTCATTTGAGAATATAGAATAGTTGACACAATGGATAGAATGCTAGACTTGGATTCAGAAAGACCTAAGTTCAAATTCACCTTTAAATACTTAGTGGCAGTATAATTCTGGCTCTGCCTTAATTTTCTCCCCTTTAAAATGGAGATAATAATGACACTTAACCTCCCACATTTGTGAGGATGGATTACATATATGAAATGCTATGCAAATCAGGTTTTACATAAATACCTAGCTATTATAAAAGAAATTTATCTTCATAGTTAAGTGGACTTAGATGGCCTTAGAGGACCTTCCAACTATGAAATGTTGGGCTTGTTTGGGATCCCTTCATTGATTCCTCTTCTCACCACCATAAAGATGTCTTAAGTTATATTCTCCCACATCCAAAGCTTCATTTACCATATGAGAGGTTGTTATATATAGTGTTACTGGAAAGAGTAAGTACCAAAATTGGAGCCAGGAAAGACCCAAATTTGAATCTGAATTCTGATTACTTCCTGGTTGTGTGGCCTTGGCAAATTCACTGAATTACTCATGAGTCTCATTTTCTTCATTTGAAAATGGAGATAATATTTGCAGTTAACCCTACACAGTTGATATAAGGAAGTGCTTTGTTTTGAAAGTATGAATTGTTGTTATTATCACCTCTATAGATGACTCTCAGATCTATACAGTGTCCCCAAAAGTCCTAAGTTTGATAGCTTAAAACTACAGTAAGACTTTTCTAATACCAGTTCCAGTCCTTCATTTACAACTTTCTCATGGACATATCTGCTGAAATATCTTGGCAGTTCCTCAAATTCAACATGTCTAAAGCTGAATCTAATTATCTGTCTCCCAGAACTAATTCCTCTTGACTTCCCTATTCTTGTCAGTGGTACCACTTTCACACAGTTATCTAGGCTTGAAAACTTGGTGCTATCTGTATAACTGATTCTTCTATAATATGTTATCATGTGATCCTATTTTAATACCTAAAGCATTCATGATATCTTTGGTGTAAGTACTTTATCAAATAATATTTCACATCTGTGTAGTTTCTTTGTACTTAGATTGTTAAGCTCCATAAGGGCAGGGACCACATCTTAATTGTCATTGTTTCTCTCCTAGAACCTATTCAGTGCTTTTCATAAAACAAATTGAGTGAATGAATGGTGTGCTTGTTTTTAAAAAAAATCAGTTTTTTCACCTTTCACTCACACACACTGTTGTAAAAAAGACTGCAAAGTTGTTAAGCCAAAGGATAAAGTACCCAGTTGTTCTGTTGTGAGATATTCACAGTTATGTTTATTTGTTATCTAAATGCCTTGGAGGTAGTAACATTTTATTCCTTTTAGTAGGAAATGACTTTGTTGAAACTTGTTTTTCTTTAGGAATTCTCACTTTGTGAGTGATACAAAAGAAGACTTAAGAACTGCTTTGGGCATGGCTGCTGAGCTGAACTTCTCTCCTCCTGAGGTCCCAGAGCCTACTTTCCTAGAGAACCTTCTTCGTTATGGACTATTTTTGGGAGCTATCTTCCAGCTTATCTGTGTATTGGCCATAATATTTCCAGTTTCAAAGTCTCATGATGGGGTAAGTCTTTCTTTTTTCTTTGTATCAGCTCCTTAAAGACAGGGATGGTAGTTCGCATCTTTCAGATGCCTACTATAGAGTTATTATGGATGTTGACCATGAATATGAATAATTCTTGAATGTCCTAGTTTGTTACTATGTTGTTATAAAAGGCATGTAGTTGTGGAGAGAGCCCTGAGTTTCACCACTTACTAGCCATGTAACACTTTAGTCAGATCCCTTCACCACTGTGAGCCTCAGTATTCATATTTGTAAAACGAGGAGTGATAATATTTGTATAGTATGTACCTGAGTTATTATTAGGAAAGAACTTTGTAGAAACTGAAGGGATTGTTGGTATAGTTTTTCATTTTCCTGTATATTCATTTGGGAAAGAAGTAGATCTTCAATAATCATGCCTGGGAGCATCCATAGTATATCAGGTCTCATCCTGCTTTGTTCTCACAAATACTATATGTTATTGAATGTTAAAAATAATTCAGTAAATGTTTACTAAGTGTCTGTTCCATGTAAAGCACAATACCACTATTTTTATTGTTCTTATTAATGGTTTGAATTCTCATGAGAGCTCCAAGGGAGCAAGGTGATTAATATTCTTGTTTGGTAGGCAGAGAAATGAAAACTAAGAGAGTGAGGAAGAGATGAGAAGAAAGGGTTAACAACTTGGGAGGGATAACTTACATGCTGAATGTCAAAATACAAAAAGATTTTCACAAGCTAGAACATTTGGCCAAAATTTTTTTTTAAACCCTTAACTTCTATGTATTGGCTCTTAGGTGGAAGAGTGGTAAGGATGGGCAATGGGGGTCAAGTGACTTGCCCAGGGTCACACAGCTGAGAGGTGTCTGAGGCTGGATTTGAACCTAGGACCTCCCGTCTCTAGGCCTGACTCTCAATCCACTGAGCTACCCAGCTGCCCGTTGGCCAAATTTTAAAAGATAAAAGTTCATAGGAAGAAATGTAGAGTATTACACTTGCATTCAAAAAAATCAACTTCATGAGTAGAAAGTATGACTAGATAACACTTTGCATAAGATCTGGGGGCTTTCATGGATTGAAAATTCAATATGAGTCAAATATACCAGCTAAAAAACCTGAACCTAATGTATTCTCATACTTCATTGAGAGGGATAGCTTCCAAAAACAAGCAGGTCATAGCATCAGATCATATCTTGAATATTATATTGCATAAACAGATGAAAAAATGTTCTAAATCCCTCTTGATTAAAGAAATACAAATGAACAACTCTTGAGGTACTACCTCACACCTATCATATTGGTCAATATGACAAAAAAGTGATAAATGTTGGAGGGGATGTGGCAAAATTGAGACACTAATGCATTCCTGGTGGAGTTGTGAACTGATCCACCCTTCTGGAGGGCAATTTGGAATTAAGCCCAAAGGGCTATAAAAGAATGCATACCCTCTGATCCAGTAATACCACTACTTCGTCTATATCCTAAAGAGATTTTTTAAAAATGGGAAAGGACCTGTTTGTACAAAAATATTTATAGCAGCTCTTTTTGTCGTGGCAAAGAACTGGATACTAAAAAGATGTCCCTCAATTGGGGAATGACTAAACAAATTGTGGTAATATGATGGTGATGGAATACTATTGTGCTATAAGGAATGAAGAACAGGATGATTTCAGAAAGAGCTGAGAAGATCTACATGAACTGATGCAGAGCAAAATAAGCAAAATCAGAGAACATACAGTAACAGCAATATTGTGGAATGATCAATTGTGATAGACTTTGCTACTCTCAGCAATGAAATGATCCAGAACAATTCTGAGGGACTTATGAAAAGAATACTATCTACCTCCAGAGAAATAACTGTTGGAGTAGGAATGCAGCTGAAAGCATATGATTTATCACTTGTTTTGTGGGTATATGTTTTAGGGTTTTAGTTTTACAAGATTATCACAAAAATGAATAATATGGAAATATGTTTTGCATGATAATACATATATAACTCAGATTGAATTGCTTGTCAACTCCAGGACTGGGTGGAGGAAGAAGGGAGAGAGATAACTTAGATCATATAACTTTAGGAAATTCATGTAGAAATTTGTTAAGTTAAAAAATAATAACAAAAAGTGCTAAAAATAAAATTACTGTAAAAATTTTTTTGGAAAGATTTAATAATTGTGATCAACACAGTGGAATCAACCACAGTTCCAAAGGACTTATGAAACATATAAAGAGATGTTAGACTCAGTGAAGACTGAAGCCTGCGCACATGCCCGCACACACTGATACATGTGCTAATACAGGAATTTGTTTTGCTTGACTACACATATTTGTAGCTATTTTGTTTTTCTTACTTAATGGGTAAAGAAAGGGGCAGTAGGAAGAAGAGAATTTGGAACTGTAAGAAATAAATTAATATAAAAAGATAGCTTTAAAAATATTATGGTTTTTATAGATTTATTAGTAGCCAATTGAAAATGAAGCCTCGTGCCATTCTGGCTTAGTCAGTTTAAAAGGCCTGCCATTACCTGCTGCCACCATGCTGGATCAGGAGCAAAAAAGAGAGAGCAAGTCCAATCACTCAATTTTATCCTCCTGTCTATGTCATCATGTAACGACAGAGAGCCAGTGGGCTCATGGGAAATGTAGTTCAAGGACCCCAAGATTTCCAATAACACATTCCCCCCCTGAGCCAAGGAAGACTGGTCTCCCTGAAGGCTCTTGTAAACATAACCAACTTTTAAATTACAGTAATTTGGGGATAAAAAGAAAAGAGGACAAAACCAATGATTCTATGATTGCTAGGTGCATTGACAAAAAGCCAATTAGGGGGCGGTCCTCTTTGCCTTAAGAGTGTACATTCAAAACAAATGCATTCAACCCCCCACAGTTCAATCAGTTGTACCCCAAAGTTCACTGTGGATCTTTTTGATGCAGTGTAGGTTCTCTGCAGGCATCTTCGTGGTGCCTTCTCCAAATAGGTTCATTGTCTGGGTTCTGGGGAGGTAGCAAATTTCTTATCCTGAAATTACTCTCAAAAGAATTTAAACTTTACATTATAGATTATAATACATACATACCTCCCTGAGGAGAATTATAACACATTCTCCCCTGAAGAGGGTAAAGACAAACACCCAGATCAGCTAAGGATGCATGGCTGAGTTATGGGGGTATATGAGTCAATTATCAAAAGAAATCCAAAAACACCAAACTAAGAAAAAAAGAGAAAAAAATAACTTGTGGATGAAATATAAAATGTCAAAGTCTTATGTGCAAAAATGTAAGTAAAGGAAAAATAAACTTATAACAGGTCCTTGAATCAAGGTCCAATTAAAGTGATTTAAGTAATTGTGCACTTATCCATTTAGTAGCCATGATACAGAAAGTTGCCACACTTATAAGAGAAAGAAAAAGGGACTAGAATTTTGTGTGAAAGGGAAGTGTCATTCCCTAGTCTGATTTGCCTTCACTCTCAGGGATAGGGAGAGCCAGGATGATGGCCAACCTTCGGTACTTGATTAGGATGTGGCTCAGAGAAGGCTGACCTCTAACATATGTCAGATCCTGACTTGGGTCTTTAATTGGAATTTTGAAAATTGATTCCTGGCAACCAAAACTCTTAAATATCCAGTCCAACCATAATTTTACCCTTTACAGAACTAAAAATAAAATGTTTTTTAAAAAAAGGAATTAATGGTAGGGAAGGTTGGAAATAAGCTCTAGTACCTATCCTTCAAGATCACTGAAACTTCCTTGATCGTGTCAGCCTAAAGTGATCTTTTTTCCTCTTGATTCTATAGCAGTTATTGTCTGTACAGCTATTCATGCTCTATCTCTGATAGTTTTTCTACCATAATCTAAAATTGTTACTTAGTTTTTTATATCTTACCTTTCCAATTAGACTGTAAATTTCTTGAGGAAAGGGGGCACTTTTTTGTATCCTTCACAACAAGTAGCACAAGAGTTTTTAACTTTTTTGGATTTTGGACCCTTTGGCAGACTGATGAAGTCCTTGGACCCCTTCTCAGGATAATATTCTTAAATAATTGAAGAAAATGCCAAGTTTCATTTAAAAATTAGTGAAAATAAATATAAATTTTTTTCATCCAAGTTCATGGACCCCTTAAAAATCTATCCTCAGTCACTGTTTGGATCCATGGACCCCAGGTTAGGAACGTCTTAATGTGCATAATAGGTTCTTAAGAGTTTGTTGTTTCTATTGCTATATTTTCATCCCTTGCAGGAAAATTTCACTAGAATTTAAGAGAAGAATGACACTTTTTGGTTAGATATCTGAATATAAATAGCTGCTACTCAAGTGAATCCTTCAAGGTAAAGGACCCACAAAATTACAGGGCATCACAGAAATTATGAGAATGTTTCTAGGGTCAATGGTATTTGGAAAATTGTGTGTGGCATCTAGAATTGTTTCTTATGACTAGTGACTTAGAGGTTGAAGCATAAACTGAGAGCAAGTGGAATGTGGGCATAGATCATGTAGTTAATTCAAATCAGCTATCAGAATTGGAATTAAGACACTTGTGCTCCTTTTTATCCTTAATATTATGTGGACATGTTTATGTACACAGGCATACATTTGTGCCCTGCTTACATTTTACACACATATTCTCTACACTGTTAGAAAAGCCAAGAACAAGATAGTTAATTTACAAGATGATAAACAAGAACGACTATCCCATGGTCAAGAAAGTGATAGTACCAGTGTCAGTCTGCATGGAATTCCAGAAAATTCTGGCTCCAGTCATAAAGAAGCTCTTAACTTTGTCAAGTCATCTAATTTTGAGTATGAGAAGGCAGCAGTGGTTTACCCAAGGTTGCAAGTTCTTCCTCCTGAATAACAGACCAGGTTGCTTCATTCCCATGAGAATGCTGGCACAATTCTGCAGGTTCTTCCTGCATAGATTACAACATTTAGAAAGTGAATCAGGTCTTATTTTAATTTAATTTTTTTTCTGGGAAATTTCATTTAATTAATTAATTTAGAGTATTTTTCCATGGTTACATGATTCATGTTCTTTCCCTTCCCTCCCTCCTCCCCTCTCCCATAGCTGATGTGCAGTTCCACTGGGTTTTACATGTGTCATTGCAGATGTTATTTTTTAAAAGTCATGCAGGTACAGATAAGTTCTAGCAGGTCACAAAGCTTTAGTTTTAGGGCAGCTATATAATAGTGAATGCCAGACCTGAAATCAGGAGGTCTTAGGTTCAAATTTGGCTTTAGAAACATCCTAGCTATGTGACCCTGGCAAGTCATTTAACCCCAATTGCCTAGCCCTTAATGCTCTTCTGCTTTAGAAATGATACATAGTATTAATTCTAAGATAGAAGTTAAAGGTATAGAAAAAAATTAGTTAAAAAGAAACTCAAAGCTATAATTTTCAAGTTTTAGAAACGCTTGAACTCAGCTTCTCTATTCAGAAATCAACTGTTGGGGTAGCTGGGTGGCTCAGTGGATTGAGAGCCAGGCCCAAATACTAGAGGTCCTAGGTTCAAATATGACCTCAGATACTTTCTAGCTGAATGACCCTGGGCAAGTCACTTAACTCCCATTGCCTAGCCTGGCGATGGCAAACCTGTGACATGTATGTCAGCATTGATACACGTAGCCATTTTTAATGACACACAGCCACATACAGAGAAGTATGGGGCAGCATGCTGAGGATGAAACATTTGCTGTAGTGTAGTATAGACATTCTGTGCATATAGGTGACAATTCTACCTATATTCATTTACCTATTTTGGTTTATTAAATACAGTTATATGTACAATTATACATTTTTGTTATTTAAACTATGAAGATCATGAAATTATCATTTTTTCTCAAAGTGACACACCACCTGAGTCATGCTTGGTTTTTTGGCGAATTTTGACACAGCAAGCTCAAAAGGTTGCTCATCACTGGCCTAGCCCTTACTCTCTTCTGCCTTGGAATCAATACACAGTATTGATTTTAAGACAGAAGGTAAGGATTAAAAAAAAAGTCAACTATAGGGCCAGCATGCATTATAAATAACTTTTTTCATGAATTTTTCTGGAAAGCAGGGTAGTCTGTACATTTTCAGTTGCCTCCATAAACATTTTTCAATCTGAAGGTCTATTGTTGTGGAACCACTTTTGCAAAGTTTTAGGAACCAATTCTATATAGTAGAACACATGCATAGTCTGCTTCTTTTCTCTGCCTCTCTTTGGGTCAGTTACCACATGGCAATAATACAAATCCATAGCTCTAGTTCAGAGAACCAGTTTGGACAGTGGTCGGACATGGCTGGTGAGACAGGGAACAAGTAGCAGAAATGTAGTGGAAAAACATTAAACCTCAGAATACCTTAATTCAAGTCCTGGTCTTGCTACCTTAGGTCAGTTACTTTCTTAGGTAGGCAGATCTTAGTTTCCCTATTCTGAAACAGAAGGTTGGTGTCCTCTGAGATGTTTCCAAGTCTAGGATTTAGCTACAAAGTAATCTTTTTTTTTTTTTTTAAAAACTTATTTTATGGCTTAGTATTTGTTCTAAGAAAGAAGAGCAGCAAGGTTTAGGCAATTGGTGTTAAATGACTTGGTCAGCTAGGAAGTGTCTGAGTCCAGATTTGAATCCAGGTCTAGTCACTGTGCTCCCTAGCTGCCCTTTAAAAGAATCTTTAAAAAACAAAAACAAAAACAAAACAATCCTATTTATTGTTAACTTTTTTTTTTTACATTTTAAGTTCCAAATTCTCTCTCCAGTTTCTTCCCCCATCCACTGATATAATTTATATACACCACAAAGGAATCTTTAGCCATATGGCAATTTCTTTATGTTGTGGGGCAAGGGAAAGAACAGTTAAGAATAAGGAATAGGAGGCTATCGAGACAACAAAGGCCCCAGTATAACTGGGGTAGTATGTCCATGCCTTTTCTTCATCCATAATTAAAAGCTACAAAAATTCTAATTTTCATATTGGGAATTTCCAACATTAAATTTTTCTATTTTTAAAAGAAA
Source organism: Gracilinanus agilis (assembly GCF_016433145.1). NCBI lineage: Eukaryota > Metazoa > Chordata > Mammalia > Didelphimorphia > Didelphidae > Gracilinanus > Gracilinanus agilis. Next base: position 338,440,282 of record NC_058131.1, on the reverse strand, counting down.
TAATTTTTGTCATTTTTCTTTATATATCATAGTTATTGTGAGGAAAAGTTTTCTCTTTCCTTTTCCAGATTGAGCAAAAACAATTAAGCAAAAATACTTGATATGGTAACAGACTGACTCTGACTACACAAATACACTGCACAAGTCGTGGAAACCATTCTGTTCTCTGCTTGAATTCTGCATACCTTCTGCTTCAAGTTAACCTCCTTTAGATTGGCTTAATTGCACAAATTCCAAACGTAATTGATCAATAAAATCCTGTTTCTTTCTCTTCTCTCCATTGAAGGAAGGGGGACATTTTGAACCAAGAAAGTTTGAGGTGACCAAGAAGCCAAAGGGACCTGCTCCTTCTCAAAGCAAAAAGTCCAAGAAAGAAACCAAGAAGAAGAGATAGGTAGAATCTGCCAAACATGACACGTGTATGTCTGCTCTACTTCTTTCTTCAGAATCAAGTATTCATAAAGACAAACGATTGCAGGAAAATCAAATCTTCATAAAAACATTTGTCTGGCATCATCTTCCTTACAGAATCTGAGATGGAAGAGACTTCGGGGTCATATAATCTATTCTCTATCCGAATAGGAATTCTTTGAACAGCCTCCCTGATGAATGAACCAGCCACACCTCTGCTTGAAGACCTCCAGGGATGGGAAGTCCTACCTCTTGAGGCAATCCATTCCACTTTGGGATAGCTCACTAACTGTAGGAAGGTTTTCCTAACATTGAGCCAAAATCCACCTCTCTGAAACTTTCGACCTAGTCCTTCAGTGACTAGGAAATTGAGGTGACTTTATTGGAACATGGGTGCCTTTTAATCACAGAGGGCCATATAAGCATGAGCATTTTATAGGCCATAGGTGGCCAAGTTACTTTCCCAAAAGCCCTCTCTTCAAATCTTGTTCAGTCATGGCTTCTGAAGCACAACCTTCAGGAAGGAAAATGTGAATTATGGCACTACAGTGACATTTGACTTTAGGAAAAAATGACAGCAGAATAATGAGCACATTATACAAGCAAAGGCCATCTATATTGGGGTACTTGGTTTAAACAATCATGTTAAGATAACTGAGTTGTTTCTTACTATTTAATCATTTAAACTAATTTTTATTATAACATGTATGTACACTACCACTTCAGGATCTGGGCAAGGTTTCCCTCCTAATAAGCTTTTGTCTTACTTTTAAAAAGTGTTAGGGCCTTTCTTTGTAAGAATGATGTCAACCACAATATTAGTAATTAGAGAAATTTAGGAAGTTGAGTCTGAGAGGTTGCCTGAAGGACAGGCAGCTTTATCCCATGGTGAAAATGGTTTTCAAATTCTGTACCAAAAATATTAATCATCTTTCTCCTTTTCCTAATAAAGCATTTTTAAGTATTTCCTCTTATTTTCCCTCAGGAGTAGAAAGGATTTCACTAAGTGAATATATTTTCCATGTAGAAATTGGCCTTGGTCTCAACTTCTATAACGTTTTAGAGTGTACATTTTGTTTCCCCGCTGCTACTTCCCTGACTCCCAAATCTTTTAGCCCTAGCTTAAGGAGAAAAGACTGGGGAATGGGCATGAGAGAAGATTAATAAACTACAGTGCATGATCAACCTCTTCTATTGTCTGCTGGTGTGTGATAGTGGGAGTTTCTGGTGGAAAGGGGCAGTATGGTTATCATGGTGTAACAGAGTATTGGATGTGAAGCCAAAAGCCTGGCTGTGGTCACACTACCTGTGTTCTTGGGTGAATCACTTTACCTCTAACCTCATATTCCTTCCAACTCTAAATCCAATGAATTTTGAGTCTTGATTCTATGAGTAAAAGGAGTGATGATATAAGAATACTGGGGTAAGACTGATGACACTGCAGGGCAATATGATAGCCCTAATGTCTCAGAGACTCAGTAGAGACAGATTTAGCTGTTAAATATGCCAGGCATTAAAATACTGGGGATAGTCTCAAGAACACTAGGCAAGGGGGCAGGTAGGTATCTCAGTGGTTTGAGAGCCAGACCTAAAGACAGGAAGTTCTAGGTTCAAATCTGGCCTCAGGCACTTCCTAGCTGTGTGGCCCTGGGCAAGTCACTTAACCCCCATTTCCTAGCCCTGACCACTCTTCTGCCTTAGAACCAATACACAGTATTGATTCCAAGATGGAAGGTAAGGATTTAAAAAAAAAAAAAAAAAAAGAACAGTAGATAAGCAATAGCTATTTATTTGTAAGTGTTTTCTAGGTGCCAGGCATACAAACAGAAAAAGACAGCACTTTCCTTAAAGAACTTGCATTCAGGGGGCAGCTGGGTGGCTCAGTAAATTGAGAGCCAGACCCAGAGACAGGAGGTCCTGGGTTCAAATCTGGAATTGGATACTTCCTAGTTATGTGACCCTGGACAAGTCACTTGACCCCCATTGCGTAGCCCTTACCACTCTTCTGCCTTGGAACCAATACACAATTGATTCAAAAAGCTTGCATTCTAACAGAGGAAGGGAACATATAAAAGAGCTAGAAACTTGGGGGAACGGTGTGCCTAGAAGCATGGAAGAGTAGTATAGCATGGTGAGTATCAAAGCATCAGAATAGAAGGAACTCACCAATGGGAGAAGGAAGCTGGTATGACAGAGGCAAAACCAGTTTGAGAAGGCAGAAAGTTTACTTATCTCATTGGAAAAAAAGGAAGCTTACAGAGCCGTATTTATGTTAGATTTTCCTCTTGATTTATGATCTGTATATAGATTTCTCTGGCATCAGAAGAGCAGAGGTCTTAAGTTCTAAAACTGGCTCTGATAAGATAGTATGGCATGTTGACCTAGTAAATTTGGGTATCTGACTTCTATAACCTAACTAGGACAGTGTACTTCCCCATTTCAGCACTGTGATTGCTCAATATCTTACTGTAGATGATTTCATTTCTCTCCAGGCTCTACTCTTGCTTAGACCACTAATTAGAATACTAATACTTGTTGACTTCAATACATTATGCATGAAACAAAACAAGATGAAAAGACCCTGTTCTCTAGGATTTTACCTCTTCCAAAGAGGGGAAAACTTAGATAATTATATACAAAATGTATACAAAATAATTGGGGGGAAACAGGAGAAGACTTGTTGAATGTGTCCTTTGAACCAAACTTTGAATGAAACTAAAGATTCAAAAGGGATAAAGAAAATAAGCATTTGAGTACCTGCTATGTGCAAACTTTATGCTAAGCACTTTACCAATACTGTATTATCTTATTTGATTCTCACAACAGCCCTGTGAATTAGGTGCTATTATATTCATTTTATAATTGAAGAAACCGGCAGAAAGGAGTTAAGTGACTTACCCAAGTTTACATGACTAGTTAAGTATCTGAAGCTGGATTTGAAACTCAGATCTTGACTCCAGGCCCAGCACTCTTGCTATTGAGCCATCAGATTTTGCTGATTCTAAGAGATGGAGGAGGGGATGGAGAGCATTCTAGGCATGGGCAACAGCTTGTGCCAAGATGTGGAGGTAAGAAATGAGATGCCTTGTTCAGGAACAAGTAGGCCAATTTGGTTGGAGTTTAGTGAGTCAAGTTGTGAAGTTAGTGAGGGGCTTAGAAATTTGTGAATTCAGGACCTTTTTCAAGCCATTGTAATGGGCCTTAAATGCCAAGATCAGAAATATACAGGCAAAGTGAAAATGCAAAGCATTTCATTTATTTTACTTAACAAACATGTATTAAATACCTCATTTTAAGCGCACTGAGAATATGTAAAATTTCATTAAAACATGATCCTTACCCGCATAAGTTTACATTCCAGTAAGCACAAAAGAGAAAACTCTTTAACAATGAGACCTTAGAAAAATTGATGTAGAGGAGGGCTATTTGAACTATCAGATGATATAGATAATAAACACTGTGGAAATTCAGGGGAGGGGGAGATCATTAAGAACCTCCTAGACCTCTGATTCTTGCCCTACTCAAGCATAAAGGGATTTCCACTGCACTAACATTCTTTTGCCTGAGAAGGAAAATCTCTTCATGATGTATCCTCAGCACCTATCTTGAGTCTTTGTAATGGATGCTTAATAAATGGGTGTTGAAATTCGTAGAGATTTACAGTTTTCAAAATACAGATTAGCAGTAGACTAAAAAAATACTACTTTTGGTGGAAAGGGGAATATAGATTATTTGCCCCTCTATAGTTTTAGAGAGTTACCTTAGGGCACTGATAGGTTAATTGGCTTGTCCAGGGTCATTCTTTAAGTGATTTTCCTATAGCCTGGGCTCTTCTTCCCCTTATAAACTCCTGTGGCTCCCTGTCACTTCCAGAATAAAATATAAAATCTCTCTGGTAGTCCCACCTTCATAATCTGCCCCCACCCTCTTTCAGGGATTTTCTTACATCTTATATCCCTCCTCTCATTTTCTCTGCAATTTGGTAACATTGGCCTTCTGATTGTTCCTCACAAATCACCATCTCTGAACTCTGGGCATTTTCATTTTCTGTCCTCCATTCCTGGAATGCTATTCCCTCAACTCCATTTCCCTGCTTCCCTGGCTTCCTTTATGAATCAGCTAAAATCCCACCTTCAACAGGAAGCCTTACCCAGTCTATCAATTATAGTTTTTTCTTTGTTGATTATTTCCAATTTATCCTTTAGACAGCTTGTTCATAAATGTTTGTGTTTTGTCTCTCCATTAGATGGAGATACTTGACTGTTTTTTACTCCTTTTTTTTAACCCCAATGTTTACTGAATGTTTATTGACTGACAACAGATATGTATTGGCAATGGAACAAAAAAACCTAGTCTTGTTGTCTCTTAAGGCCAGACTTCTGTCCATTTTGCTATACTGTCTCTTATTCCATTCATCAGAGAATAAGTTCAGAAAGGCTGCTCCCAAAGCCACATAGTTAATGAATAAGGCTGTGGTTAGATCCCAGGTCTAATGGCTCAGTGATTATGTACTCTTTCCCCATAACTTTGATTCTAGCATCTGTAGCTTTTTGATTTGCTTTTGACACCTATATTTTAAAGTTAAGTTGTTACATAAGGGGCAAATATCACTAAAGAACAAGACTGCCTTAAAATTAGGAGCCATTCCACAGTTGATAAATGGTCAAAGAATATGAACAGTTTTCAGAAGAAATCAAAACTATCAAGTCATATAAAAATACTTTAAATCACTAATGATTAGAGAAATGTGGGAAGCCATTCGATGTATTAAAGCCTTGGGAGAAATAGGATCAAATTTAGGGCCTGTTATCTGGATTCCTTACGTGACCAATCCAGACTGAGGCAGTCTTTGTGTTTGGTCCTGGTCACCTGAGCCCCAAAAAAGCTCTGGTACCAGCAGGTAGGTTAATCCAAAATCAACTTGATCCCTCCAAGAGGCTATTAGGAGTCATTTAGAGAAACAGAGTCTGTAACAGATATTTTATCTGGATCCCATTACAAAATCATCGGCAAGTAAAACTGTGTGTATGATTTTCTGCACTGCATGTCAGGACAGACAGAATGGGCCATCTAAGATAAAAATCTGAGGCTCCTCTTTTGACTCAGTCTTTGATCCCCACCTTTTTTACAATTCTTATTGGAGAGCTTTGAAGTGGCAGACCAGCTTCTACTGAGTTGATGACTTCCTTCCTTGATAATTGAGAAGCCTAAATCCTAACAAATGCTGCTTAGATAAAATTGCATATTCAGATTAAAACCAGAGTCTTTAGTCTGAATGCAGATTTCAATTGATGAGCATCTCCATAGGATATTTCCTCTCCCAGAATTATCCCCTGCTGAATTGGGGTTTGGAATTTGACCATTTGTCTTTGCATCTGTATTCTTTAGACTTCAATGGATTATGCGTGATTTATTGCCCCTTACCAACTGTAACTCTTTTTGGTTCTTTGCTTGAAATCAGTATATAATAAACTTCTATGCCCGCAGAATTTGGAACAGCATGGGCTAACCACTAGTCTGGTTGTTCTCATTTTTCTTTTTCCTGTCTTATCAATCTGACGCCGTAAACACCACTCAGAACCCTCAATTTTGCATGTAGAGGCTGGCTCTCTATAGAGAAATACAAATTGAAACAATTCTGAGATACCATCTCACACTCATCAGATTGGCTAAAATGACAGAAAAGGAAATAATAAATATACAAGAAAGGATGTGGGAGAATTAAGACCTTAATGCTCAGTGGTAGAAGTATGAACTAGGCTACCCATTCTGGAGAACAATTAGAAGTTATGCCCAAAGGGCTATCAATCTGGGCATATGCTTTGATCCAGCAATACCCCTCCTAGGCCTGTACACCTAAGAGATTAAAGAAAATGAACTGTGGGTAAAATTGTTGGTGCCAGAACAAACCAGAAGCAGAAGCAGAACCAGAACCAGAAATTTAGGAGCTCATGAGGGTTTATGTGGGAGACCCAACCTCACAGACAGAGAGTCCTTTAAGAAACAAAAGGACAAAGCTTATGTAGGTTCCATTTTGGGCGGGAGGTGAATGGAGTGGAGTATGGGGTACCTCTGAATTAGATAGGGCAGCTGCTGGGAGATTATAGGGTAGGAATAGGGGATGTTGTATCCCTTGATTGGACAAAACCTGTTGCTGGGGCTAATAACAGGAAAGATTATTCAGTGTAGCTATCTCTTATAATCCTACCCTACAGGCCAGTGATGGCAAACCTATGGCACAGGTGCCAAACATGGCACCCAGAACCCTCTCTGTGGCTGCCTCCTCTCCTGCCCAAGTTTGTTACTAGAAAGGCAGAGAGACTTCAGTGGAGCTGCTCCCTTCCCCCTCTCAATTGTGCCTGATGACATTTTTTTACATCACCCATCCCTCTGCCCAGCAGCCCAATGGGAGCATAAATTCTAATTGTGTGGTATAAGGAGGGGTGGGGCACACCCAGCAGTTGGTTGGGGGGGAGAAGTCACAGCAATAGGTCTGGGGTGGGGAGTAGGCACTGCACTTAGTCTAGTGGATGGGGTGGGGGCAGGGCCTGGCACTATCTCTAAAAGCTTCACCATCACTGCTACAGGACTACAGTATTTCAGTCTTGTTATTTCAGAAGAAAGGAAGGTTGTAGAAGGGTATTCCAATACAGAATCAGGAGCAAGATAGAGGAATAGCAACTATAGAGCTGTTTTAGTTTTCTTGGCTATCCATAGGACTTCCACATACAAAAATATATTTCTAGCAGCTCTTTTTGTAGTAAAAAAGAATTGAAAATTGAAAGGATGCCCATCAATTGGGGAATGGCTAAACAAGTTGTGGTATGTAGTGTAAGGGTAAAAAAAGGTTTTTTGGGGTTCAATATATTAAAATGGTCACCGGAGGACTGAACAATTATCAATCCTCAATTAAGAATAATCTCAAGTCAAAATTGACTTTTTTTTAACATTTATTAATAATCATTTTTAACATGGTTACATGTTTCATGCTCCTATTTTCCCCTTCACCCCCCACAATCCCCCCACCCATGGCCGACGCACTTTTCCACTGGTTTTATCATGTGTCCTTGATCAAGACCAATTTCCCAATTGTTGGTGGTTGCATTGGTGTGGTAGTTTCGAGTCCACACCCTCAATCATGTCCGCCCCGACCCATGCGTTCAAGCAGTTGCTTTTCTTATATGTTTCCTCTCCTGCAGTCCTTCCTCTGAATGTGGGTAACATTCTTTACCATAAATCCCTCAGAATTGTCCTGGGTCATTGCATTGCTGCTGGTACAGAAGCCCATTACATTCAATTTTACCACAGTATGTCAGTCTCTGTGTACAGTGTTCTTTTGGCTCTGCTCCTTTCGCTCTGCATCAGTTCCCGGAGGTCTCTCCAGTTCGCCTGGAACTTCTCCAGTTTATTATTCCTTTTAGCACAATAGTATTCCATCACCCGCATATACCACAGTTTGTTCAGCCATTCCCCAATTGAAGGACATACCCTCCTTTTCCAGTTTTTTGCCACCACAAAAAGCGCAGCTATAAATATTTTTGTACATGTCTGTTTA
>NC_058131.1:338366447-338427316 GCF_016433145.1 Gracilinanus agilis | reverse complement strand
AATGAATTCCCTCCCCCTTCTTCTTCCCTCCCTTTTTGGCCTCCCCACTCCCCTGCTCCCTTTGGTTTATCCCTTCTGACTTTCTCAGTAGGGTTAGATGGAGTTTTTTATCCAGATGGATAATAAAGCTACTCTTCCTTCTCCGGGTTGATTATACTGAGAGTAAGGTTTGATTATTACCTCTTAATGCTCTCTTCCTCTCCTTCTTATGGTAGTATTTATCCCCTCCCCTTCCCATGCCCTCTTTGTGTGTAATAGAATATCTTATTTTTCTTATTTACTCAGATTTTTCTTGGTGTCCCCTACTATTCCTCCCCTCTTTCCCACCCCCCAGGTCATCTTAGACCATTTAGTATCCTGTCCTCTCCCTATGAATTATTCTTCTGGTTGCTATAATAGTGAATATTATAATAGTGTATAAAGTTCACTACAGAGAATTATACATAGCATTTCTCCACCTAGTAATACAGATAATTAGATCTTATTTATGCCCTTAAAGAGTCAAGCTTAAAAGACTATGAGTTTTCTTTCTTTTCCCTCTGTTTCTTATTTACCTTTTCATCTTTCTCTTGATATCTGTGGTTGAGTGTCAAACTTTCCAATTAGTCCTGGTCTCTTTTGTGCAAAAACTTGGAATTCTTCAATTTTGTTGAATGCCCATACTTTCCCCTGAAAGTATATGGTTAGTTTCGCTGGGTAGTTGATTCGTGGCTGAAGGCCCAGCTCTCTTGCCTTTCTGAATATTGTATTCCAAGCCTTGCGTTCTTTTAGTGTTGAGGCTGCCAGATCCTGTGTGATCCTTATTGGTGCTCCTTGATATTTGAATTGTCTCTTTCTGGCTTCTTGTAAGATTTTTTCTTTGACTCGAAAGCTCTTCAATTTCGCTATTATATTTCTGGGTGTTGACTTTTCTGGGCCCAGTTTAGAGGGTGTTCTATGGATCCTTTCAATGTCTATATTGCCCTCTTGTTGTAGAACTTCAGGGCAATTTTGCTGAATAATTTCTTTGAGTATGGAGTCCATGTTTTTATTAATTTCTGCCTTTTCTGGAATACCAATGATTCTCAAGTTATCTCTTCTAGACCGGTTTTCTTGGTCTGTCACTCTCTCATTGAGATATTTCATGTTTCCTTCTATTTTATCAGTCTTTTGACTTTGTTTTATTTGTTCTTGTAGTCTTGAGAGATCATTGGTTTCTAAATGTTCGATTCTAGCCTTTAAGGACTGGTTTTCCTTTTCAATCTGGTCATTTTTGGTCTTCAGTTGTCTTGTCTCACTTTCCAATTGCGAAATTCTGCCTTTTAAACTGTTATTTTCTTGCCAGATTTCTTCCATCTTCCTTAGCATTTCATTTTTAAACTCTTCCATAACTTGTGACCAGCTTTCATTTTTTTGGGGAGGTTTGGATTTTTGTTTTCCCTCCTCTGTTGTCTGGATTTTCTCTGTGTAGAAGTTGTCCAGTGTTCCAGAGTTTCTCTTGATGGTCTTTTTCTTCTGGATTTCCTTATTGCTGGCCATTGTTAGCCCCGCCCCTTTTCCGCTTTGTCTTTGCACTCCGGGTCTGCCTGGGCCTTGCAAGCTTGGGGGGGGGGGGCGCTCCGGTCTCCTTGTCCTTGGGGTCAGGCCTCCTGGTAGTTCCCGGTCTGCCCCTCTGCCCGAGGTTCCTTCAGCAGTCTTTGGGGCTGCTTCCACAGCCACGCTCAGGTCTGCACCGGGTCCTCCCTGGAGGTCCAAGCCTGGGCTGGAGATCGTTATTCAAGCCTAGGGCACTGCCTTTGCCTGCGCTGATGCTCTTAGGGCTTGCTTTCACCCCCGCAGAAGGTAGTGAAAGTCTGTGGGCTGGAGATCTTTATTCGCCCCTGAGGCGATGCCTTCAGTGCTTGGGAAAGGCCGCGTTTTAGGGGCCTTTGTCCAGGCCCGAGGTGGTGCCTTCACCCACGTGGGCGCTCAGGGAGAGTCCCAGCCACCTGGGGTCCCTCGTCTTGCAGCGCACAGGTAAGGGCTCAGGAGCTGCCAGTGATTATCTGGTTGCCCCAGTCCTGTTTACCAGCTTGTGCGGTGTGGGGGTGGGGGAGGGGCTTCTTCCTCTCGTGTTTTAGTGAGAGCTGTTTCACCCCTTTAAAGTGTGGAAATGCCCCAATTCTGCGTACCTTCAATGCTGCGCCCTGTTGTGGGGTTCCTTCGTTCCTCTGGACTCGTTTTTATTTCCCCTTGAGGGGTCCTGTGTGGTTCGGTCAGGAGAGATTGAGCAGCTGCTCCTTACTCTGCCGCCATCTTAACCGGAAGTCCAAAATTGACTTTTATGGAAATTTATTTACAATTGAGAAGAGAGAGATGAAATAAGGAAATAAGAATCTAACACAGTAGGTAATTTACTACGATCTTCTAATTAATCCAGGTAGATCTATTTAACCCTCAGCCAGAGAGTCAGAGGGTCAGAGGCCCAGAGGTGAATGAAGCAAAGCTTTATTCACAGAATCTATTTAAAGAAGTTCCTTAAGAGAAGTTCAGGAAGATTCAGTCAGTCTTTAAACTCACCACCTCCACGGACAAGAAGAGCTAGAAGACCTATTTCACCAGCCACCCTCTTCACCAGAAGCCCCTCTCACTCACTCCCTCTTTTTAAAGGGGTCACTCATGTTTCACTTGCTGTACCTCCCTCCTACTTTTCGTGTCCAATCACAATAGATGCTTCTTATTAGGATGCCTAGGGGGCAGTCAGTTGATTCATCACCCACTCTAGCACACATGGGTTAAGGACCTCCCAGAATTTGGAGGTGCTCTCACCTTTGGTGATTAAATCTAAAGATGGCAGTGTAGACATCTAATTATCACAGTAGTTAGGATAGAAGACATGCTATAAGAAACGATGAAGGGAATGGTTTCATAAGCACCTGGGAAGACATATGAACTGATTCAAAGTGAAGTGTACAGAACTAGGAGAACATTATTCATAGTAACAGCATTACTACAAAGATGATCAACTATAAAAGGCTTTGCTACTTTGATCAATGTAATGATCCATGACATTTCCAAAGGAGTCATGATGAAAAATGCTGTCCATCTCCAGAGAGAGAACTGATGAACTCTGAGTGGAAATTGAAGCATATTTTTTTTTACTTAATTTTTCTTGCTTTTTTTTTCCTCCCTCAAGATGGCTAATGTGGGAATTTGTTTTGTATAACTTCACATGTGGCATCATATTACTTGGCTTCTCAGTAGGGTGGGGGGAGGAAGTCAAGGAAGAGAAATTAAGATGATGATAGTATTAAAAAGAGCAATACTCCTTTTCTGCAAAATTGCCAGCATTGGGGAAAATCATGGATAAAATTGTGAAATGGTTGAAGTTTGCCTTCAGTTATATCTCCCTATAACTTATAGGGATATATCTTCTTATAAATCCCATAGGATTCTCTCCATTGACCTATTTGTCAAGGAGAAAAACCTGTTAGTGAAATCACTGGTATTAAAAAAAATGTAAATGGCTGTAGCCTTGGGGACTTTCTTATTTTTATTTTTTTAAATGTCATCTGAAAGAGGGCAATACTTTACCCAAAACATTGCTTGCAGCTGTGAATTGGGGCTTTAGTAGAGAAAAGCAAAATGTAGCATGGTACAGGAGAAAGTGAGCTGACCTCGGGGCATGAAAACCATGGTAGAATCCTGCCTTTGACACAATGGCTATGTAACCCTGGGTAAGTCATTTAATTTCTTGGCGTTCTAGCCAACTTTCTGAGATGATAGATTGCAGAAAAGATAAATTGCTGACTTACTTTGGTAGAGGGTTTCCCCCATAACAATTAAATGACAGTCCAGGCCCTATTACTAATGGAGAAGGGGATAAAATGGGAGAGAGGATGCTCTTTTACTGCTCTTCAGTTCAACCCCTGGATGACTGCCAACTGCCTGCCGTTGTCTGGGCTGAACCTTGTCACCAGCAACAAGGTTATATTTAGTGACTGGGGGGTAGGGAAGTACTCTGCTTCTTCCAAATTTCCCCCCACTGCCAGGAAATAGTTTCACCATTGGAGATGAATTTTTTGGACTTCCTGATAGCTGGTAAATGTTCCTGGAAAGGTAACACATTAAAGAGGGTAATCAATTTTATCTTCATGTGAATAAGTTTATCAGATCCTTTTCAAACTCAGCTAAGACAAAATAAGATTAAAATGGTTATAAGGGGAAAGCACCTAGAGATGCCAGGAAAAGAAATAAGTAGATTTTGAAGAGAAACTTCTAGGCTCCATCATCTTCCCTGAGGCTGATGCATTTTAAAGCAATGAATACCCATAACCTAAAGAAATGAGTGCCTGGAGTGATATTTTTCATTATTTGCCAAAATTTACCTTTGTCTACATCTTGATTTCTTCCAAATCTCAACCTATTTATTTCTTGTTGTGGGCTTACCAATCAGCTTTTTAATATGACTTCTCTAATTCTCTATGGACATCTTAACAAATGAATATTTGCCCAGTAGTTTGCCATTTCTTTGACTCTGAGGAGTAGAAGGGATCTTTATTTTCATAGGCTCTGCTCTTTTATAGGATCTTAAAGTAGAGGGAGTCTTCTAGGTCAAACCTTATCTGAGACTTGAATCCCTTCTACAATATCCCCCAACACTGGTAGAATGGAAAAAGAACATTGATCTCCCCAGATGCTAGGGTGCAAAGCTCTTCCATGATGGAATTAAAAGGCCAATTTGACATTGATTGACTGAAGATCAGCCATGACCTAAATATCCTTTACAAAGCTATTTTGTTAGTTTTTGAAACAAGTGAGTCAAGAGAACTAAAGAGATGCACTACTGATAAGTCTGTAGGAGCTCCAACAATAGAGGCCAAGTCCAGCTACTAAAAGGGAATCTCCTTTTGTTCTTTTCTTGGTACCTTTACTAGAGGGCCTGGGATCTGGGAGAGGAGGGTATTTCTTACTCTTCTAGCTCCTCATTGACCATGGAACTATTTGCATCAGAGCTACCCATCCTCAAGGAGATGCCATACCCATTAGGGAGCAGAGAAAGTAGAAATAATCAGTAAGAGCAAGACCTCTGGCCACTGAGAAAAATGCTTGCTATGGATTCAAGAAAGAAATGGTCTTGACATTTGTCAGTTAAGCTGTGGAGATAAGCAGCGTAAGGGACCTAGCTGGGTGATCTGCCTAGCAGAGAAATTGTAGGGGGTCAGGCAGGAGGGGATAGCAGAATGTGGAAACCAAGAAAGAAAGATAAAATTAGGCCTCTAAAGTGCTGGAGATGGAGATAGCTTTGCCACATGTGTTTGCTCCCTCTTTGTATTCCTCACCATAAGTTTACTTACTGTACATACCAACTCTTTTTGCTAACACTGTATATTTGTGGGAGAGGGTATATGGCACCTCAGATAGATGAGAATATTTTGTAGCTATTGTTCCTATGCCATCTTAGTAAATGCTTTTGTTTTGAATTAATTGTGTCTGACTATTAATTATGAATTATAATTAATTATGAATTAATTGGCTGACTATTAAATGTAAGCATACCAATTGGGACTCATAACCTATAGTTTTAGAAGTGTGGTCTCTGAGAATAGATAGAACCTGCTATAGTGGTCTCCCTCAGAAAGTGACAAATTAGGGAAATCGCCCAGAAAGGAATGCTACACATGAAATGTAGGGGTTAAAATTAAGGTTGGATTTAAATATAAGAGAATGTGGTAGCCAAAATGAATATATTTCAAGTCAAAATTATTTTTTATTAGTTTTATTTACAAAATAGAGGGAAAGAGTGAAAGGAGAGGAATATGAAAAAAGGTAGAGAAATTATCTAACTTAACAAGCTAAATATTTGCTCCAGTGCCTGGCTGTACTCCAGCAGGACTTCTGAAAGTCCCAGCTGGAGGGCCCAGAGGTAAATTAAGCAAGGGTTTCACCCACACAGCCTCCTCTGAGAGGGAGGCCTATCTGGTGTAAAATCTCCCCAGAAGTCAGGAAAGGAAGGTCAGCGTTTTCCACTTACCAATCCAAAGTCCAAGGGAAGAAGATCCCAGATCAGTCTTACCAAATGCTAGAGTCCCAAGTCCACACTGAAGAAGAAGGTCCTCCACCAGCCTCCAAAGCCTTGAAATAGTTCAAAGACCTCGTCACAGGAAGTTGCAGCTAATTTTTTAAAGACTTGCATCTTTAAATTTTTTTTTTTTGCATCACTTCCTGCCCCTTCCTCCACTTTACAGGGGTCAATGTAGTCTTTAAATTTGCTTGGGACTTCCCAGGGAGCAGTCAGTCATTTTTGAGTTGTCACCCACTTTAGCAAGTGGGTTGTGGACCTCCCCGACTTAGGAGTTAAGTAAAGGTGTCTCTTACTTTTGGTTGATTAAATTTAAAAGTAGGCAGGGGAGAGTTATTCTCATCTTCACAACAAAATGGATCAAAGATAACCTGGTGAGTTAGGATATAGTTTCTAAGGGAGACCAGGAAAGGCCTTAGGTAGAAGGTAGTGCTTGTATTGAGTTTAACCAAGTGTTCTAAGAAGCTATAGTGTGGAAAGAATGCATTTCAGGCATTTTGGACATTTAATGCAATGACAAAGAGATAGAAGATATAGCATGATGTTGAGAAGAGTAGTGAACAGGCCAGTTTGGCCAGGTAGAGGGAAGTAAAGTGAAATAAGGAGAGAAAGGTGGAATAGGGATGCGTTGTAAAGGACTTTAAATACCAAATAAAAGAGTTTTTAATTGTTGCTTATTAAAATGCATTGATTGTAGGCTTCTACTTCTTCTCTATCTTATGAGACTTCAAAGAACAGATCTTGGCAACTCCAACTGGTGCAAAGTAAAGTCTGTGACACCATTCCTGGGCATATTATATGTGGTTGTTCCAAACCCAGCATAATAGGCTCCAGGCTTATATAGATCAAAGTCAGTCTTGAGGACGTTCCTCCCAAAGCACTCTCTGGTTCATTTTACTGAACTCATAGTTGGCCAGAACTACTACATATCTTTTGGCTGATGACATCTAGCTTAGCACTTGCCAGAATATGTCAGTAAATTATTATCAGTCCATACTTGGGCTCAATTGCTATGCACATAGTTTTGAAACTTAGTTTCAAAGCCAAGGACTCCCAGTTTTTGAATGGGATAGTGAGAGTCTTTGAATGTACCCAGACAATGAGTGTTTTTGTCTTCTTGGGGTTGGTATTCACTCCCTAACAAAATGTGATACTCATACTTGACAGAGCCTTTGAAGAATTGGCACTTAATGATTGATAGCTTTGTGCCAGTGGCTTTTCAATACCTTCAATATTCTTTCATCATGATCTCCAATGTTTTCCCTAAATATCATAAGATAATATATATTCTAGATACACCAATTTTTCCAGGGGGCTAATGTCACTTTTTTTCCATAAGCCATTGCAAAATTGAAGGAGGCTCAGAAATCTAAATTGGTAGAATTCTACTGGACAAATAGAAGCCATATTTTCCTTGTCTTTCTCTGTCTTGCGGTTCTGATTGTGAAGTATGAATCAGACTTTCTTTGACTAGCATCAGGACCTTTTAAATTAATCAATCAAACTGAAAACACCCCTACTTAACACTTTGTTAGTCAACAAATAAGAGAATTCACAAGTCACTTAAAGAGTTCACACTCTCAGAAATTAAATCAGCAAGGAACCTGTGAATCCTTTTGAGTTTATACCTTTACAGGATGAGAGGTGTGAGTCCCACAGACACTGCTCCCCTGGACAGTGCTAGGCAATTTGGAAGCTGTGATTGGCCCCTGTGAAGAGGAGAAGGGACAGGAAGACACTATAAAAGCCCTGAACTTCTTCGGCTGGGCAGGCTTCTGGAGGCAGTCTTCTGGAGATAGTCTTTGGGAGGTTGTCTTCAGGAGGTTGTCTTCAGGAGTCGTCTTCAGCTTGAGTCTTCGAGTTGTCTTCAGCTTGAATCTTTAGCTTGGAACTTCAGCTGGTGACCTCCTTTGTTGAGGTTACTCTGGATTTGGACCTTAGCTTCGACTTGGGACCTTGGCTCTTGGACTATTTCTTGGGTAAGTGAGTAGCTGGCCTTCCTTTCCTGGCTTCTGGAGAGATTAGTTCTGGAGAGGCCTTCCCCTCTTGGAGGAGACCATGTGGGTGGAATACCAGGTCCTTGAGTGGAGGGATAACAAGCAGCCCTGATAGGCTAGACATCTCTACCCACTTTTTGTATTCCTCTACTTTCACTTTTTCCACCCTTTTGTAAATAAAAGCTACTAAAAGTAATTTTGACTTTTAATTTGACTTATAATATTTTTGAATTAGCAACCACAATGTTAATTTAGAATTCTCACATATTTAGTCAAACCCTTAATTTAATTCCTTACATCATAATATCAGGCTCAATGCTGAAAAACAATGTTAATAACATCTAAGCATCTTCAAACTGTAGCAATGCACTGAGCCATATTCCTTCTCTTATTCAAAGTCTGAGAATCTACTTACATCCTTTTCTTCCTTCTTTCATAACCCCATTATGGATGAGGCATGAGGAATGTGGACAATAGAACTCCTTTGATGATGATGTTGACTAATAAATTCAGGTGATTCCTATACTTTACACATAGTAGGGACTTAAATTTTTTTTTCATTATCCATTCTTGAGTTTTTCTATTTCAGAGAATAATTTTTTGACACTACTTTAGGGCAAAAGTCATTTAGGTATATTGTATACTTTTTCCTTGGGTCCTTTTCATATCCCAATCATGCAATGTGACTATGAAGACTCATAGTGAGCTTTTCCCTCAAATGATCCTTCTTTTCCTCAGCATCTAGAGAGTTTCCAAATCCAACTTCTGTGGTCTTATCCTGGAGCCTGAGCATTCAAGTGCTTCCTTGCTGATCTTTGCCAGCACAGTTCTTTCTTTAAACAAACAAACAAACATTTTTATTGATATTTTCTGTTTCTTATATCACCATAGTGTCCCATGTATCCTTCCCATTTCCCCTCTCAGAGAGCCAATCCCATATGGTAAATTGTATTTTTTGAAGCTGAAAAAGGAAAAAAACCCTTGCACAACTGATCAATATGTTGAAAAAAGACCAAAACATGTATAATATGGATTGTGATCCTCCTGCCTTGATGTCTTATTTCTCTTCATTCAAGTCCCACTTGGTTTTTTTTTTAAACATTTGTTAATATTCGTTTTTAACATGGTTACATGATTCATGCTCCTACTTTCCCCTTTACCCACCCACCCCGCACCCTCCCATGCCGACGCCCATTTCCACTGGTTTTATCATGTGTCATTGATCAAGACCTATTTCCAAATTGTTGATAGTTGCATTGGTGTGGTAGTTTCGAGTCTACATCCCCAATCATATCCACCCAAACCCATGCGTTCAAGCAGTTGTTTTTCTTATACGTTTCCTCTCCTGCAGTCCTTCCTCTGAATGTGGGTAGTGTTCTTTACCATAAATCCCTCAGAATTGTCCTGGGTCATTGCATTGCTGCTAGTACAGAAGTCCATTACATTCGATTTTACCATAGTATATCAGTCTCTGTGTACAATGTTCTTCTGGCTCTGCTCCTCTCACTCTGCATCAGTTCCTGGAGGTCTTTCCAGTTCACCTGAAACTCCTCCAGTTTATTATTCCTTTTAGCACAATAGTATTCCATCACCAGCATATACCACAATTTGTTCAGCCATTCCCCAATTGAAGGGCATACCCTCCTTTTCCAGTTTTTTGCCACCACAAAAAGCACAGCTATAAATATTTTCGTACAAGTTTGTTTATCTATGATCTTTGGGGTACAAACCCAACAATGGTATGGCTGGATAAAAGGGCAGGCATTTTTTTATAGCCCTTTGAGCATAGTTCCAAATTGCCAGCCAGAATGGTTGGATCAGTTCACAACTCCACCAGCAATGCATTAATGTCCCAATTTTGCCACATCCCCTCCAGCATTCATTACTCTCCCCTTCTTTCATTTTAGCCAATCTGCTAGGTGTGAGGTGATACCTCAGAGTTGTTTTGATTTGCATTTCTCTAATTATTAGAGATTTGGAACACTTTCTCATGTGCTTATTGATACTTTTGATTTCTTTACCTGAAAATTGCCTATTCATGTCTCTTGCCCATTTCTCAATTGGGGAATGGCTTGATTTTTTATACAATTGATTTAACTCCTTGTATATTTGAGTAATTAGACCCCTGTCAGAGTTTTTTGTTATAAAGATTTTTCCCCAATTTGTTGTTTCCCTTCTGATTTTGACTACATTGTTTTTGTTTGTACAAAAGCTTTTTAGCTTAATATAATCAAAACCATTTAATTTACATTTTGTAATTTTCTCTAATTCTTGCTTGGTTTTAAAATCTTTCCTTTCCCAGAGATCTGACAGGTATACTATCTTGTGTTTACTTAATTTATTTATAGTTTCCCTCTTTATATTCAAGTTATTCACCCATTCTGAATTTATCTTGGTATAGGGTGTGAGATGTTGATCTAAACCTAATCTCTCCCATATTGTTTTCCAAATTTCCTAGCAGTTTTTGTCAAATAGTGGATTCATGTCCCAAAAGTTGGGCTCTTTGGGTTTATCATACACTGTCTTGCTGATGTCATTTACCCCAAGTCTATTCCACTGATCCTCCCTTCTATCTCTTAGCCAGTATCATATTGTTTTGATGACTGCTGCTTTATAGTATAGTTTAATATCTGGTACTGCTAGACCCCCTTCCTTCACATTTCTTTTCATTATTTCCCTTAATATTCTTGATCTTTTGTTATTCCAAATGAAATTTGTTATAGTTTTTCCTAATTCAGTAAAGAAGTTTTTTGGTAATTTGATAGGTATGGCACTAAATAGGTTAATTAATTTGGGTAGAATGTTCATTTTTATTATGTTAGCTTGTCCTACCCATGAACAATCAATGGCTTTCCAGTTGTTAAGATTCAGTTTTATTTGTTTGGATAGTGTTTTGTGGTTGTTTTCATATAATTACTGTGTTTGTTTTGGTAGATAGATTCCCAAGTATTTTATATTGTCTAGGGTGATTTTAAATGGTGTTTCTCTTTCTACCTCTTGCTGCTCTAATGTGTTGGAAATATATAGAAATGCTGATGATTTATGCGCATTTATTTTGTATCCTGCAACTTTGCTAAAGTTGTTGATTATTTCTACCAGCTTCTTAGTTGATTCTCTAGGATTTTTTAAGTATACCATCATATCATCTGCAAAGAGTGATAGCTTAGTCTCCTCCTTGCCTATTTTGATACCTTCAATTTCTTTTTCTTCTCTAATTGCTACTGCTAGTGTTTCTAGTACTATGTTGAATAATAGAGGTGACTATGGGCATCCTTGTTTCACTCCTGATCTTATTGGGAAGGCTTCTAATTTATCCCCATTGCATATGATGTTTGTTGATGGTTTTAGGTATATACTGTTTATTATTTTTAGGAAAGGTCCTTCTATTCCTATAGTTTTCAGTGTTTTCAATAGGAATGGATGCTGTATTTTGTCAAAGGCTTTTCCTGCATCTATTGAGATTATCATGTGATTTTTGTTTATTAGACTGTTGATATGGTCAATTATGTGGATGGTTTTCCTAATGTTGAACCATCCTTGCATTCCTGATATAAATTCCACCTGATCATGGTGGATGATCGTCTTAATTACTTGCTGGAGTCTCTGCTCTCTTTTTACAATTATGCATTTATTTATTTGTTGGTTATCTTAAAATTCCCAAGTATCTTCTTCCCTCCTTCCCCTTCCTACACCAGAGAAGGTATCATTTAACAAAAAGATACACACATATAAAACTAGGTCTTATTTCTACTTATCAGTTCTTTCTCTGGAGGTGGACATTCACAAGTTATTCTTCAAACGTGAATGCTGTAGCATTCTCAATTCTCTTAGTTCTACTCATTTCACTTTTTATAACTTCATGAAGGTCTTTCCATGTTTTTTTAAAATCAAATTGCTCATCATCTCTTACTGTGCAGTAAGTAGTCCATCACAATTATACCAAAACTTGTTCAGCCATTCTCCAGCTGATGGGCATCCCTTCAATTTTCAGTTCTTTGCCACCACCAAGAGAGCTGCTATAAAATAAAATCATTAGAATTATAGATTCTTTTCCTTTTGTCCTGATCACCTCAGGAAAGAGACCCAATGGTTGGTCTTTCTGGGTGTAAGGGCTTACTCTCCAGGCATAATTCTAAATTGCTTTCCAAAATGGTTGGGTCAGTCCACAGTTCCACCAATAGTGCATTAGCATCTCAATTTTTCTGCATCCGAGCTGAATTGTGAAGGAAACCAGGGGAAGCTAAGAGACAGAAATGAGGAAGGAGAGTGTGCCAGATGTGGGGGAAAGCTAAAATAAAGGCAAGAAGAGTGGGAGATGGAATGTTCTCTGTCTGAATTATAAAAACTTTGATTTAGAATTTGAGGAGATCTTTGAGACCATTAAATCCAATGCTCTTTACAGATAAGGAACCTGGGTCCCAAGTGGAATATGTGACTCACCCAAGGTCACACAACAGCAGGCAGGCTATTTGCAGCTTGATCATGGAATGTGCAAAGGGGGTAAAGTATAAGAAGTCTAGAAAGGCAGGAAGAGGCCTGGTTGTAAAAAGCTTTAAATTTTGCCAGAGAACTTTGTATTTGATGATGGAAGGTACAGGAGGCCACTGAGTTGAGGGAAAGGGTCACATGGTCAGACCTGCACTTTAGGAAAACCACTTTGGAAAGTAAGATGAGGATGAATTTGAGTGAGGAGAGACTTGAGTCAGGGAGGATATTAGAAGGCTATTGCAATAGTTTGTGTAAGAGTTAATAAGGACCTGAGCCACAGTGATGGTTACATGAGCAGAGAGAAGGGGATATGTGTGTGTGTATATATATATATATATGTATATATATATAAGAAATGTTGGGAGGGAAAAAATGACAAGATTTGACAATAGATTGGTCATGTGGAGTGAGTGAGAATGAGAAATTGAAGATAATGACAAAGTTGTGATTCTGGGTGACTGGGAAGATGTTGATATCCTTGACAGAAATAGGCAAGGTCAGAAGAAGGGACAGTTTGAGGGAAAAGGTAATGAGTTCTGTTTTGAACATGATGAATTTGAGACACCTAATGGGCATTAATTTCAAAATGGCTTAAATTTGGTTGGTGATACAGAACTGGAACTCAGAAGAGAGACTGGTAATCATCTGCATAGAGATGATAACTCAACCCTGAATAGTTGATGTGATCAAGTAAAATAGTATATAGGAGAAAAGAGAAGGGAATAAGGCTTTCCATCAGACAGGAGAAGAAACAAAAGCCTACAGAGGAAAAATTGTCATGGAAGAGAACATTCTCAGCAGTATAAAATGCTACAGAAAGGCCAAGAAGGATTGAGAAGAGGCCATTAGATTTGGCAGTTAGATCATAGCTAATTTTTAAAATATTTATCCATTTCATCTAGATTATCAGATTTATTGTCAAGTAATTGGGCAAAATAGCTCCTAATAATTTCCTTAATTTCTTCTTCATTAGAGGTGAAAGCATCCTTTTCAGTTTTTGATATTGGTAATTTGGTTTTCTTCTTTCCTTTTTTAATCAAAATTAACCAATATATTATTTTATTTTTTTTTCATAGAACCAGCTCCTAGTTTTATTTATTAGTTCAATAATTCTTTAACTTTCAATTGTATTAATTTCTTCTTTAATTTTTAAGATTTCCAATTTAGTCTTTAACTGAGGATTTTTCATTTATTCTTCTAGTTTTTCTGTTTTTATTTTGTTGTTGTTGCATGTGTAAAAGGGGAAAAGGGGGGTTTTTGATTTGGATATTAATATTTAAAGGAGTGATCACCAAGAATTGAATAATTATCAATTCTAAAATGATTTTTAGTAATGTATTTATAAAATATAGGAGAGAGAGTAGAAGTAGAGAGATGAGAAGAGGGTAGAGTAAGAGATCTAGCTTAAAGAACTAGACTATGTACTCAATGCCTGGTTTTACTCCTGCAGGGCTCCAGAGGTCCCAGCTAGAGAGGCTAAAAGTCAGTTATTAAGGGATTAGCCACGAGGGCTTCTCCCAATCAAGGGAGCCTCTGGGAGGCTCGTACCTTCAGGGAGGCTAAGGTAGTCAGCCTTCTTCACTTGCCACGTGTAGTTCTAAGGGAAAGATTTAATAACAGTCTCACCAGGGTCTCAGGGTCCCAGGTCTCAGGTTCAGCAAGCAGGGTCTCCAACTCGAGCTCCAACTCTAGGAAAACAAACAAGAACTGCCTCACAGGAAGTTGTCACTCCCTTTTAAAAGCACCTTTTTTGTCACTTCCTGTGCCTTCCTCTTAGATTATGTATCCAATCACAACAAAAGCTTTGCTTAGGACTGCCCAGGGGGCAGTCAGTCAATTCTGATTTGTCACCTACTCTTACACACATGGGTTACAGATTTCCCAACTTATGAATTAAGTGGTGATGAAATCTCAAGATGGGCAGGGTAGGCTTAATCTCATTATTACACATGCCCAATTAATTGATCTCCTTTTTTTTCCTATTTTGTTGCTATGAGCACGCAAGGATATAAATTTTCCACTGAGTACTGTTTTGGCTATATCTCATAAATTCGATATGCTGTCTCCTCATTGTCATTCTCTTCAATGAAATCGGTGATTGTTTCTTTCTTTGACCCACTAGTTTTTAAGAATTAGATTATTTAGTTTGTATTTAATTTTTAATTTACCTCTCCATGAACCTTTATTGATTATAATTTTGATTGCATTATAATCTGAAAAAGTTGCATTTATTATTTCTGATTTTCTTCATTTGGTTGTGATGTTTTCATGTCCTAGTACATGGTGAATCATTGTATATGTACCACGTATTGCTGAAAAGAAGGTCTATTCCTTTTTATCCCTATTCAATTTTCTTTAGATATCTATTAACTCTGACTTGTGAGTCTTTGATCTGAGAATGCCTGTGTTCTGTGTCTTAGCAATAATGCTTCTACTTCGTGTGGGCACATAATTGTTAATAAGCATCCCAATACTGAGTCAGCCACCTTAGTTACTAATAAAGCTATGGCAGCTACACCTCTATGGCGTGGTGGTGCTCCTGAAGCTACTGGGTCTAGCTGGGCTGAATAATAAGCAACTGTACGCTGAACCAGTCCCAAAATTTGGGTTAAAACACCTGAAGCCATCCCTTTTTGTTCATGTATGTATATAGTGAATGGTTTATTATAATCTGGGATATCTAGAGCAGGGGCAGACAAGATAGCCTGTTTTAAATCTGACAGAGCTGACAGGTGTTCTGGTTCTAATCTCAGTAGTTCAGTGACTGAATCTTTTGTTAGTGCTATAAGAGGTTTAGTGATTTCCCCATAGCAAGGGATCCATTGTCTACAAAAACCTATTGCTCTTAAGATTGCTCTTAAATGTTTCTTAGTAGTGGGAGCACTTAATTTTTGAATATCTTCAATGCACTTAGGAGAAATAGAATGGAAACCAGGAGTTAAAATGAAACCTAAATATTCCATTTTTGAGAGACACCACTGAACCTTTACCTTTGAGACCTTGGGGCCTCTCTTATGTAATTCTAACAGAAGATGTTTGCTATCTTCTTGGCATGCACTTGGTGAAGCCAATAGCATATTATCCACATATTTAATTAAGCGACTATGTTTGGAATATTATCTGTATTTTGGGCCAAAATTTGTGCAAACAGGGTAGATTTTTCCATGTACCCCTGTGGCAATCAACACCAGGTCCACTGAGAACCT
The DNA here is from genome assembly GCF_016433145.1 of Gracilinanus agilis. Lineage (NCBI taxonomy): Eukaryota > Metazoa > Chordata > Mammalia > Didelphimorphia > Didelphidae > Gracilinanus > Gracilinanus agilis. Next base: position 338,411,585 of record NC_058131.1, on the reverse strand, counting down.
TTCCAGGTAAAAGCAAATATGTTTCTGGATTCCTCATGAGTTAGTATTGAAAAAAAATGCTGAGCACAAATCCACTACAATAAGTATGTGGCTGTGCTGGGAATAGAGGAAATTATTCTGTTTGGGTTTGCAACCACAGGATGTCTTTTTATGACATGATTATTTACAGCCATTAAATGTTGGACTAATCTATATACAACTTTTTGATCTGGGTCTAGTTTTGACTTTTTAACAGGTAAAATAGGTGTGTTATATTCTTATTTGCATGGAATTATTATTCCTTGCTCAATTAATGAATTTATTGCCCGAGTAATTCCCTCAATTGCCTCTTTATTTTTTACTTCTATCCTTGTTTTTTTTTTTTTTTTTGGAAAATTTTAATTAATTTAGAATATTTTTCCATGGTTACAAGATTCATGCTCTTTCCCTTCCCTCTCACCTCCCATAGCTGATGCACAATTCCACTGATTTTTACATGTGTCACTGATCAAGACCTATTTCCATATTACTGATATTTGTACTAGGGTGATCATTTAGACTGAATCTACATTCCCAGTCATAGCCCCATGAACCCATGTGATCAAGCAGTTGTTTTTCTTCTGTGTATCTGTTTCCACAGTTCTTCCTCTGAATGTGGATAGTGTTCTTTCTCATAAGATTCTCAGAATTGTCTTGGATCATTGTATTGCTGCTAGTAGAGAAGTTCATTACATTCGATTGTACCACAGTGTATCAGTCTCTGTGTATGACGTTCTCCTGGTTCTGCTCCCTTCACTCTAAATGGATGCAAAGTGGAAGTCATTCCAGTTCACATGGAATTCCTCCACTTCATTATTCCTTTGAGCACAGTAGTATTCCATCACCAACAGATACTACAATTTGTTTAGCCATTCTCCAATTGAAGGACATATCCTCATTTTCCAATTTTTTACCACCACAAAGAGCGTAGCTATAAATATTTTTGTGCACGTCTTTTTCCCTATGATCTCTTTGGGGTACAAAATTTTAGTTTAGTTTGTAGTGCACAAATGCCAAAATATTGTGTGGAACATTATTTTGGCTTTGTGCAAAGGGGTAACTGTTTTGAGGAGGAATATAGATGACAGCTTGAAGAAAACTTGGACTTCATGGACATTCTATAATGGAATGAAGCCAGGGTTTTGAAAGAGAGTGTGTGGTTTGGCCAAGCTGAAGGAAGGAGGTTTGGGCTGTGTGGTCCAGCTTTGCCAGGTATCCAAGGAGCTGATAGAGTGGGATTTGGATTTCATTGAGAAGATACTTCAAGCAACAAGCAAGGTAGAGGAAAGGTCTTGATTATTTGCTGGTAGACAGCAGATTTATCTACCTTACTCCCTAGAATGGATTATCTGGTTGTGTATTGGACTTGTTCCTGGTTCCTGTGATGTCTGTGATCATCTTGGAGCACTGTGGACCAGTGCAGTGAGAAGCCCACCTCTTCAGCCCTCTCATTCTAGTTAGAGGTTTAGCTTAGTTTAGACCTTAGTTTAATTAAATCATTTGGGTTATTCCATAGTGTAGTAAATCCTTCTCTTCCACTTCCCTTTTATAATATCAATAAACCCAGTTTGTTTGTACTTCCTATCTCCTCTAAGCCATTAAGAACCCACATCTTGAAGTTACCCACTTCACTGGCTTTCCCTGGTTGATAGATTGTCAGTTAGCTGACCTTCATTTCCAAACCTTACATCCCCATTTGATTTCCCTGTGTTTACCTGTCAGTCCTTCTTCCCTTGTGAGGTGTGGGAGTGTCCCCAATTTGTCTGGCATCTAGTTATTCCCCTATTCCCAGTATTTTCTTTTTTACTACTAACTCCTTTATTATTCATTTCCTACTTCTCTATAGAGTAAGATAGGGTTCTATACCCCAATGAATCTGGCTGTTCTTCCCTCTCTGAACCAATTCTAATGAGAGTAAGGTTTTAGTATTGCTTGTCACCACTTTCATCCTCCCCTCTTTGTAATAGTATTCTACCCCCTCCCCCACTTCCTTATGTGATATTATTTATCCCATTTTACGTTTTCCTTCCTTTTTCTCTTAGTACAATCCTCTTCTTTTTTTAACCCAATTTTTTTACATATCATCCTAAACAGCTTAATACCACACCCACTGCCTATGTATACTTCTTCTAACTACTATAATAATGATAATTTTTAAATTACAGATGTAACCTTTCCATATAGAAAGATAAATAATTTGACCTTGTTGTAGCCTTTACATTTTTTCTCTCTTATCTACCTTTTTATAGTTCTCTTGAATTTTGTATTTGGACATTACATTTTCTGTTAGTCTGATCTTTTCTTCAGGAATGCTTGGAAATCTTCCATTTCATTAAATGGTCATACTTTCCCCTGAAAGTATATAGTCAGTTTTGATGTGTAAGTGAATCTTGGTTATAAACCCAGTTCTCTTGCCTTTTGTAATATCATATTCCAAACCTTGCTATCCTTTAATGTGGAAGTTGCTGGACCCTGAGCTTTCGGGGCTCCATGATATCTTTATTTATTTTTATTTTTATTCATGCAGTATTTTCTTGTTGGCCTGGGAGCTCTTGAACTTGTCTGTCACATTCCTGGGAGTTGTCATTTGGGGATTTATTGCAAGAGGTGATCTGTGGATTCTTTCGATGTCTATTTTGCCCTCTTATTCAAGAATATCAGGGAAGTTTTCTTGGATATTTTCTTGTAATATGATGTCTAGGATTTTTTTGGTCATGACTTTCAGATAGACTAATAATTCTCAAATTGTCTCTCCTAGATGTATTTTCCTGGTCAGTTGTTTTTTTCATTAAGATATTTCATATTTTCTTCTATTTTTTCATTCTTTTGATTTTGTTTTATTATTTCTTGATGTCTCATGAAATCATTAGTTTCTATTTGCCCAATTCTAGTGTTTAAAGATTGAGGTTCTTCCATGATCTTTTGATCCTCTTTTTCCATTTGGTCCATTCTACTTTTTGTGGCACTCTTTTCTTCATTTTTTTTTTTTTTGCCTCTTTTTCCAGTAGGTCAAATCTTATTTTTATGATGATTGTTTCTTCATTGGCTTTTTGTGCTTTTTTTTTTCCATTTCACCAATTTTGCTTTTTAAGCTGTTATTTTCTTTTTGCATTACTTTCATTTTTGCCCCCATTCCACCCCCTTTTCTTTAACCTGTCTTATTTGATTTTTTAATTCCTTTTTGAGTTCTTCCAGAGCTTGTGACCAATTCCTGTATTTTTGTTGTTTTTTGGGGGGAGGGGAGATTTTGCATATATTAGTTTGTATCTCATCATCTCCTATTGCTTCTGTTCTTTGTTCTTTTTCTCCCATAAAAATTTTTGGGGGTCAAGAGATTTTTTTTGTTGTTGTTGTTATTGTTGCTGTCTGCTCACATTCCCTCTACTGGACTGGGAAATCTGTATGTTGCCAGCCATTTCTGTCTTAACTTCTGGTTCATAGGGTTTTTCCCTGGGGCTGTCTTTACTACCACCAAGTTGGCTTGAGAGTGCCCAGTGCTATGGACATCTGGACCTCATTGCCAGGGCCTAGGATGTCAAGAGGTGGGTCTGAGGTCCTTTTTTTTTTTTTTTTGAATTTCAATTTGAAATTTATTTTTATTTCTGATATTCCTGTATCTAAGAACATGTCTATGTTCTTAAAACACTTCCATTTCTGATGTTCAATGTTCTAAGTTTTTTTTTAACATTTATTAATATTCATTTTTAACATGGTTACATGATTCATGCTCCACCTTTCCCCTTCAACCCCCCCTCCTGCACCCTCCCCACCCATGGCCAATGCGCATTTCCACTAGTTTTGTCATGTGTCCTTGATCAAGACCAATTTCCAAATTGTTGGTAGTTGCATTGGTGTGGTAGTTTCGAGTCCACACCCTCAATCATGTCCACCCCGACCCATGCGTTCAAGCAGTTGTTTTTCTTATATGTTTCCTCTCCTGCAGTCCTTCCTCTGAATGTGGGTAGCTTTCTTTACCATAAATCCCTCAGAATTGTCCTGGGTCATTGTATTGCTGCTGGTACAGAAGTCTGAGGTCCTTTTGTTGGTGTAGTCCATGACCTGGGATCCTGTAGTTTTCTGTGCCCAGGTTCTGAGTCTGGTGCAATAAGTGTGTGTGTGTGTGTGTGTGTGTGTGTGTGTGTGTGTGTGTTTGGCCTGCCCTTTAATATTTGCAGTTCTGTTTCTGGTACCCCCTTATATTGTGGAAATCCACTCTCTCTGCCTACATTTCATGTTGTGTTAAGTGGGAGAGCTCCCTCACTTATCCTGCTTTGACTCCTATCCTTTTGAGGCACCTTTTAAAAATTGATTTGGAAGGATATTTAGAGCTGTTTCAGGCTTTCATTGCTACTAAACCACCATCTTGGCTTCACCCATCCATAGGTAATTTTGAAGAAAGGTAGTTTTAGTTGAATTATTAGGTAATAGGTCAGATTTCAGACAGTTTAGAAGTGAGTGGAGAGGAAGTGGAGGCAGAGATGAGAATCACCATACATCCAATTTCCCTTTTACTGATAGGGAAACTTAGGCTCATAAAGGAGAAGTTAGTTGTCTAGAACCATAGGGTGATTAATACCTCAAGGTAATTTGTGGTCCAGTTTACCCAAGGAGTATTAACAAGAGGTAACTTTTTTTAAACCTTTATTTTCCATCTAATCTCAATATTGTATATTAATTCCAAGGCAAAAAAAGGGCTAGGCAATGGGGGTTAAGTGACTTGCCCAGGGCCACACACCTAAGAAGTATCTGAGGCCAGATTTGAATTCCTGACCTCTCATTCCTAGACCTGCCTCTCAATTAACTGAGTCACCTGGCCTCCACCAAGAGGTGCCCCTTCAACTAGTTTTTAAGTTGATTCTCTTAAGTTGTGAGTTGGGTGGCAGCCAGAAGGTGAAGGATCAGGAAGATCAGGAATAGAAGTGGCATAAATATGCAGTTGGGACTATCAGTAGCAGCATGGCTTTTTCCAAAACTTCTAGTTGCCATCAATGTAAGAAATAAAATGAATATAAAAAAGGATAACTTTAAAAATATTATGGGTTTTTAAAAACTTATTAGTCACCAATAGAAAATGAAGCCATGTGCCATTATGGCTTAGTCAGTTTAAAAGGCCCGCCATTACCTGCCGCCACCATGCTGGATCAGGAGCAAAAAAAGAGAAAGAGCAAGTCCAGCCACTCAATTTTAACCTCCTGTCTATGCCATCACATAATGACAGGAAGCCAGTGGACTCATAGGAAATGTGGTTCAAGGACCTAAAAATTTCCAATAACACAAAGTACACCATCATATCATTTGCAAAGAGGGTAAGTTTCATGCATCTCTGTCCCCCACCCCCATCTTCACCTCCAGTGTATAAACTCTTTTGTGCCTCTATTTATTTATTTATTTAAATGTATTTTTCCATGGTTAACATGATTCATGTTTTTCCCCTCCCTTTTTTCCATCCCCCTCCCAAATTTTGTGCCTCTTTTATGTGAGATAATTTACTCCGATCTATCTTTCCTTTCTCCCTTTCTCCATGTATCCTTCTTTCTCATCCTTTATTTTTGTTTTTTGTTTTTGGATATTATTCCATCACAGTCTACTTGCATCCATGCCCTCTATCTATGCATACTTCTTTTAATTGCCCTAAAAATGATAAGGTTTTTAGCAGTTATAGGTATCATCTTCCAATGTGTGTAAGAATTAAAATTTAGTTATTATAGTTATATCTTTAAAATATGTGGCCGCCAGGAATCAACAATTCAGGTTGATTCCGTAATTAAATCAGACCCAAGTCAGCATCGGGTTGAGGAGTTTATTTACAATCAGGAAAGTGAGTAGGGATAAAGAGAAGAGGGAGGTTAGAAGACTAAATAAATGAAGCTGTAAGCCGCAAGGCCCAACAGCCGGATAGGCAGAGTTTAGAATTGGCCCAGCTAGGCCAAGGAAGCCAGCCTAACTTACCCACGTGACAATACAGAGTGTAATCTGTCTGTGGTCTCAGGAGATGCTTCTTCTTCCAGTTCCAGACGCCAACTAACTCCACAGGAAGTTCACTAACTTACTTAAAGAGAATGTGCCTTTCATCACTTCCTGTGGTCCACCTCTAATTCAAATGGACAAATGGCCGTTCCTACATTGATTTGGACTGCCCAAAGGGCAGTCCCTTATTCTTGATTTGTTACTTATTGTCACGTGTGGGTAACTCGTCTCCCCTCCCCACTAAGGGAGGTGGGAGTGACATCATTAGCACGCCTAGGTCGAGTAGATTTTTGACTATTAATAGGATCTGGCTATTCTATTTACACATGTGGTAATGTAAACAGTTTAATCTTATTGGATTCCTTATGATTTCTCTTTCCAATTTGCTTTTTAATGCTTCTCTTGAGTCAATTTTTCTCCCTGAAGGTTTATATACAGTTTTTCTGAATAGATGCTCCTAGCTCCTCTGTCTTCCAGAATATCATATTCTAAGTCCTCTAAGCCAGTAATGGGCAAACTTTTTAAAGAGGGGGCTAAAGGAAAGGAAATGCTCATCCATCAGTCTGTTTCTAAGGCAACTCTTTTGAAGTTTCATTGTATTGTATCCTATTCATTGTATTCGTCAGATCAGGAATAATGTTGTGCTGCCAGATAGAACATTTCAGGGGGCCGCATCTGGCCTGCAGGCTCTAGTTTGCCCATCACTGCTCTAAGCCTTTAATGTAGAAGTTCCTAAATCCTGTGTAATCTTATCTGTTGTTCCAAGATATTTGCATTTTCTTTCTGGATGCTTACAGTATTTTCTCTTTGGCTTGGGAACTCTAGAATTTGGCTATGAGATTCCTGATATGATCATTTTGGGATCTCTTTGAGGATGTGATCAGTGGGTTCTTTTTTTCTTTTCTTTTCTTTTTTACCTTTACTTTCTGTCTTAATAACAACTCTAAGACAGAAAGGCAAAAGACTAGGCAAACAGGGTTAAATAACTTGCCAGGATCACACAGCTAGGCAGTGTCTGAGCACAGATTTGAACCCTAGTTCTTCCAACTCCAGGCCTAGTTCTCTAGCCACTGTTCCTCTTAGCTACCATGATCCATAGATTAAAAAATTTTTATTTTACCCTCTAGTTCTAGGTTATCAGGGCAATTTACACTGATAATTTCTTGAAATATGATGTCTAGGCCTTTTTGATTGTCTTTTTAAATTTTTTATTCCAAATTTTACAAAACCGAACAAAACAAAGCATTTCCATATACAAAGGAAAAAAAGTAGTATACATTTGAAATCACAAATCTCCCATGTGTGATATTTATCTTACTTTTCTTCATATCTCCTTCAACCATGCCAAGCTGTCCCTCTTCAGGCATTTTGCCCTACCTCCCCAGTCCCCTTTGACTGTGTTGGTAACAGCAAATCATTCTTAAGTTGTTTCTTCTGTATTTGTTTCCCAGGTCAGTTGTTTTTCCAATGAGATGTTTCACATTTTCTTCTATTTATAAAAAAAATTCTTCTGATTTAGTTTTATAGTTTCTTGATGTTCTATGGAGTCATTAGCTTTCCCTTTCCCAATTCTATTTTTTTAATTGAGCTTTTGTTTCATTTCCATTTCCATTTGACCAATTCTATTTCTAAAGGAGTTTTCTTTAGTGAATTTTTATACATCTTTATCTATTTGCTATGCTTCCTTTACCAAGGTATTGACTCTTTTTTATGATTCTCTTGTATTGTTACAGATAAAATCAATATAGAAGAGTATATAATAAAATATTAAGGGTTTAATGTAATCCATATTGATAATTACAAAGAACCTCATGCCTGCTAAGATCTAATTCAAAACTGGTCCACCATACTTCCTCTTGGCTGCTTCCTAGGAAAGAGAGCATCCCAATCAAGTTCTGAGACTTTAAACCTTTGTCTATGTAATCACACTTCCTGCCCACCTGTGTATATTTGGAATCGGGAAGATGCCATTTAAAAGTATGTTATATATTTCCTATGGACATGTGGGGACTTTGAAACTACATTTTCCATGATTCCTCATGGCAAACAGGAAGTATGATGATGTAAGAGAGGGGATAAATCTCCTGGGTGAGGAGGAAGTCACCCTCTTAGCTACCTGAGTGCGCAATATGAAAGGTAAAAAATGGCTGAGGCAATGTGAATTCTTACAGGCGCGTGGTCTAATGATTTTATCCCTATCAGCATGGCTTTAATTAAAATACTAATTTCTATTATTATATCAGTCTTTATCATTTTTAATCGTAACAACTGTATTACACAAGAGGAGTCATGGGAAATGTAGTTTTCAAGTCATCTAAACATCCATAGGAACTTTATATCAGGGACCTCAAAATCAGTTCGAGGGTCCCCAAATTTCCATTATCACAGTATCACTCTTATTTTTTCCCCCAATTTTTCTTCCACCTCTCTTATTTAATTCTTGACATCCTTTTTTGGCTCTTTCAGTTCTTTTTGAGTCTGACACCAATTCACATTTTTCTTTTTCACTTCCTATGTAGTATTTTTGTCATTGTTGTCCTTTACTGAGTTTGTGTTTTGATCTTCCCTGTCACCATAGTAACTTTATATGGTTAAGTTCTTGTTTTATTTTGGTTTTGCTCATTTTTACAGCCTATTTCTTGACTTTTCACTTTATGATAAACTTGAATCCTGCTCTTAGGGGGAAGGAACATTGCCCCAAACTTCAGGTTTTTTGTGTTGCTATTTTCAGAGTTAATTCTGAAGACCTATAAGTTCTCAGTTTTGCCAAGATGGTATCTAAGGAGATCTAAGGAGAGTTATGATTACTGCTCTCTGGGCATTTGTTCTGGTCTTTGAGTGAACTCAAGCACTCTTTTCTATCCTCGAATTGTGACCAAGATCCCTATTCCCTTTTGGTCATATGTCTAATTTACTAGTGCTCCTCATTGCCCTGGGATTGTGACCCAGGTCCATGTATGGGCAATGCAACAGAATCCTGCGCCTAGAGCTAGCAAAGTGTCCCCTATAATTTTCTTCTGATCATTTTTCTGGTCCTCTTACCACTTTTGGGATGAAAGCTCTAGAAGTCACTGCTGCTGATTCAGCTACCCCTAAAACCTGTGCTGGCTTACAGAGGACTAGACTGCTACTCATTCTGGGGCATGGCCTAGGCTGGATTGTGCTCCATCTTACTTCAGTGAGACCAACCTAATTCTTGTTGTTGTTCTAAGTTGTCTTGGAAAGGAAAATTGTTTGACTTTATCCTTTTTCTGGTTCTGCTACTCCAGGATGCATTCTGAGGCATTATTTTAAAGCTGTTTGGAGAGAAATTTGGGAAAGCTCAGATGAGTCCCTGCCTTTACACTTCTAGCTTGGTTTTGCCCCTCAGAAATACATAATTTCTTATAGCACATTCACGTACTATAATATCCCATTTCATTCATGTACCATAATTTGTTTATCCATTCCTCAATTCTCAAACATCTACTTTGTTTACAATTCTTTCCTATCACAGAAAGTATTGCCACTACCTGTTCTATCTCTTCATCCAGCATTTGATGCTTGTGTCATTTTCACCTGGCAACCCTCTGGACAACTTGCAAGAAATCCCTTTTCTTGCTCCTCATGGCTTACATTATGGTGTTTCCACATGTGTACCATGTGCACCTTTCTTAAAAAAGCTGGCATAAAAATACATCTAATGCCCCATTGCCCATTCTTTAGTAATTATCCCATACTCTGTGATGTCTGAAAGCTTTTTCAGGCATGTTGTCTTGATAAATGTTTAAAGAAAGACATGAATCCTATAAGGGTTAAAATAGGGGTTTTGTCAAAATAAGAGAGCAGCTTTTAATAATTTAAATTTTAATGAGAATATAGTAGAGTAATAAATTAATATTATCCCTTTAAGCCAGAGAAAAGAAAACTTCTAGCAGCTTTTAACAATGAACATTTTAGTTTAATAAAAATAGAGATAGTAAAAGAAGATAGAAATAGAAAAGAGAAAAGAGAGATTACTAATCATATATATATATAATCTTATAAATATATGTATATTTATACAAATATACCTAAAATTCCCAATAACTACCTCTAACTGTCTTCTGAGGACAGCTTCTTCTTGCTTGGCAAACACCAGACCTATCTAACATACACTATCTACAAATTATTCACTAACTACCTAACTCCCTAAAATAATAGTTACCACTCACTCCTTCAATCAGTTTTCTATAGCAGCCCAAACTGTCAGTAGCCAACTGACAGCAGATCCTTGCCTATGAGGCAGATCTCCTGCTCTCTAATCCCAGAGGCAAAAAACCTTTTAAAAGGCTTAAGCCAAAAGCCCTCTCAGTAACCTCAGGATCACCTTTATATTTCAGCAACTAAACACCAACCCACACTACCAGCAACCAACCCCCAAATGACCAACTCATTCCCAGCAGCCAACTTCCCCACAACTGCTAGCCCTGTCCACTACTGACTCACAAACTGTCAGCAACTGTCTCTCCTAACTGTCCATAACTGACAGCCTGCAACTGAGGCTGGCTCAGCAGGGGGCTCCCCAGTTCCTACTTCCTGTCACTGTGGGCTGGTTAATCCCTACAAATCTCTATGGTAAGTGGACCTCCAGCATAAAAGCACAAGAGATCTCCCTTGGAGGGGGCAGACTGATATCACTGGCAGAGCAACAGTGCTTCATTGATTGACCAGAGATAATGAAAAACACATTGTGGAAAAGGGGGCTCTACCATATATCAAGTTTAGAATATCCAAAAGGCAATTGGTAACTTAGAATGGAGACTCAGAAGAGCTAGATATATAGATCTGTAAGTCATCTGCATAGAGATGATAACTAAACCTATGGGAGGTGTAAGATTTAAATTAATATCCAACACTCTAAGAATTATATTTTATAAAGTTTGTTAATAATCACTTGAAATAGAAGGAATAAAAAGGAAATAGAAGTAAAAAAACCCTAATTATCTAACAAAATTAAGACCACTTGGGCAAAAAATTTTCTGGATCTCACCTCACACCACCTCCACCAACCTGATCACTGGAAGAGAGAGAAAGAGGTGGGGCTACACAAAATTTATATCCTGCTTAAGTCAGCACATAACATGAGGAGAGTGGGGTGCAGGGAATTGTAGTTCTGGGGTTCAGATTCCAGTTTCTCAGAGGTAAGGATATCACCAAGTGAGATAATGTAGAGCACAAGTTCTTAAACTTTGTGGACCCCTTTGGCAGCCTAGTGAAGCCAATGGGCCCTTTTTCAGAATGATATATTTTCATATATAACAGAAAACATTGGTTTTCAAAGGAAATCAATTGTATTAAAAACGTTATCAAAATGATATAGTAATATGTGCTTAATTAACTCATTAAATAATCAGATCATATACTTAAGATATAGTCAAAATATAATTAAAGTTAAATTGTATTTTTAAAGATATACCAATATGATGACTTGTTGCTTACCTTGAGTAAAAATATTAAACTATATAGTAGCCTTCAACATGGAAACATGCAATTATCTTGGATATCCAATCTATTTTCAATTGTAATATGACATGAAAATATCTGTGATTTCTTAAAAATGTTTTTTAAATTAAAACTTAATTTTTATTTTCAGTATCACATTCTTTCCTTCTCCCCAAACCTTTTCTACCCATTAAAAAAGCAAGAAATATGATGCCCATTATACATATACATTCATGCAAAACATTTCCATATTAGACATGTTCAAAAAAAAAAGACAAAAATGATGAAAGGAGAAAAGATATGCTTCAGTCTGCACTCTGAATCTCTGAAGCTCTCCATCTTGAGATTGTAAAAGAGAATTCTTTACTCTGTTTATTCTGAGATAACACTAACTTAAGTACCCTTACTTAAGTAACCTCACTAGACAGAAGACAGGATTAACTCTCCCCTTGTCTACTTTTGAACTGAATCAACAAAAGATTAAAAACCCTACTTAGTACTGGGTGGAAGCTAGCAAGGTACTTAGAGAATTCACACCCTTAGAGATTCAATCAGCCGGGGAATCTGTGAATCTTTTTGATGATAATTTACCCTCAGAAGGTGAGAAGTTGATCCTACAGGCATTGCCTCTTGGGCAGTGCTAGACAATTTGGAAACTGTGGAAAAGGGGAAGGGCCAAGAAGTCACCATAAAAAACAAATCCTGAACTCCTTAAGGGCAGATTGTCTTTGATAAGATAGTCTGAAGAGATTGTATTCTGGAGATAGTCTTAAAATAGTCTTCTAGGGAGCTTCACCGGAGACTATAGCTTGGATTGTGGGCTCAGAGATTAGCTTCTACTTGGACTCTGACTCTTGGATTACTTTGTTGGGTGAGTGAAAAGCTGACCCCTTTCCTAGCTTCTGGAGAGACTAGCTTCCATCTTGAGGCCATGTGGTTATTCACTACCAGTCTTCCTATTTGAGAGCTAATTAATTTCTGCCTGGATTAAGCAGATCCAGAGCAAAACATTTAGGTAGATAGGATAGATAATTTCTCTATCCCCCTCACATTTCTCTTTATCGTTTACTCTCTATTTGTAAATATTTGTAAATAAATTTCTGACTCAAATTATAATAAATACTAGTGACCATACAATTTCATATAATCATCGTCCAACCATTAATTTTAACCTTTACAAGATAAGAATAGCATGAATCCTTTGGTATTGTGGTGAATCATTGTACTGATGAGAATTTACCAACTATTTCACAATTACTATTCATTATGATATTATTATTGTGTAGACTGTCCTTCAGATTCTGCTCACCTCACTTTGCATCAGTTCATATATGTATCCCAAGGTTTTTCTGAAAATACCCCTTTCATTTTTTTTAATTAAAAAAAAAACCCTTACCTTCCAGCTTTGAATCAATAATGTGTTTTGGTTCCAAGGCAGAAGAGTGATAAGGGCTAGGCAATGGGGGTTAAGTGACTTGCCCATGGTCCCACAAAAAGGAAATGTCTGAGGCCAGATTTGAACCCAGGACCTCCTGTCATTAGGCCTGGCTCTCAATTTATTGAGCTACCTAGCTGCCCTTCCTCTTTATTATTTCTAATCATATACTATAACTTATTTACATTCCCCAATTGATGGACATCCCCTCAGTTTCTAATTCTTTGCCACCACAAAAAGAGGTGCTGTAAATATTTTTGTACATAGAGGTCCTTTCCCTTTTATCTCTTTGGGGTATAAAATCTGTATAGTATTGCTGGATCAAAGAGTATGCACAGTTTTATACACCCTTTGGGCATAATTCCATATTTTTCTCAGTGAAGGCCAGTAGGAGGAATGAGAATATAAGAAGGTGTGTGTGTGTGTGTGGTTCCCCAAAATAAATTTTGGGAACACAGATACTATTTTGGGATATAATGGGAAATTAAAAGTCTTTTATAGTCCTAAGTATGTCTGGGATCAAGGGCTATAAGTCTTGCAATATGGTAGGGAAAGGCAATTAAAAGAATTAACCTAATCTTGACCTAGAAACATCTTGCTGGCTTTTTGTTTGGCTCCCTCAGTAGGGGTAGTGATGGCTTCAGTGGCCATGTACTTCAGTCTGTTCTGAAGGAGAGGTTTTCTAGCCACTATACCTTAATGGAAGAGAGGTGAGAGCCCAACAGATGATTCCAAAGAACTGAAGCCCAGCAGATGGTAGCAAAGAACAGCTCAGCAACTAAGAGGACAGTAAAGAGACTTGACAGCAATTACATGCTACATAATAGATAGCACCAGAAACATGATGATTCTGAAAAGACAATGTAATACACAACATAAAGCAGCAGAGAACAATGTAACATCACCAAAAATATTTGGAGCTTGGCAGCATTTGAGGTATAAGTTGCTTTGGCCATCACTGCACCTCTTATTGACATGAGTGCCTTTCAAACATGTGCTGTATTCATATTGCTTCCTAAAGTATGCCCCTTCATATATATCTCCTGGCTACATGTGTTCTCTGCCTTTCCTACTGGCAGTGTGACCACCTATCTGAAAATGTATCTCATCTTTGTTTAGGATGATGTTTTCTTTTCCTTTTTTATGCTATTTCAGTAAACATCTTTTATTTTGGACTAGTATATCCTTTGGATTGAATAAGTGTTAACCCACAATATGCTTCAAACTTGTGAGAGCATTTCTGAAGGCCACATGGATAATATTGGGGAATACATTTAGAATTAGTGGGGGAGAGCTAATGCCTTTTTTCTGATGAGGCAAGGATATTATGGAAAAGGTACTGAACTTGGAATTAGGAGATCTGAGCTTACATTCTCCTCTATCACCCATATCTAAGTCAGTTGCCAAGTCATATAGATGATATTTTCACAACATCTCTCACATCCATCCCCCCTTTTTAAATTTATTTTTTTTATTTCCATATTCTTCATTTTTGTAAGAGAGTAATCTTATGAAACCAAACATCAGTATTCTGACTCCAACAGTTCTTTCTCTGAAGGTAGATAGCATTCTTTGTCATAAGAGCCTCAGAACTGACCTGAATCAATATTGCTGTTACTGTGTACAATGTTTTCCTGGTTCTGCGTATTTCTCTCTGCATCAGTTAATGAAGGTCTTTCCAGCTCTTTCTGAAATCATCCTATTCATCACTCCTTATAACACAATAGTATTCTATTACCATCATATACCATAATTTGTTCAGCCATTCCCCAATTGATGGACATCCCTTTAATTTCTAATTCTTTGCCACCACAAAAAGAGCGGCTATAAATAGTTTTGTACAAGTAGATCCTTTCCCCTTATCCATCCTTTTCTTTCCAGCCACATTGCCACCACTCTAGTTTGAAATCTTATCTCTTTAAGCCTAGACTATTGCAATAATCTTTTTTTTAAACCTTACTTTTGATCTTGGAATTGTAGGAGGGGAGGGTATTAGATAAATGGGGTGTGTTTTGGAGACCCACACCTGACAGATATACTAAGGCCAATGCTGCTCTCTCCCCTCCTTTACTGGGAACACTTTTGAGGGTGTAGTTCTCGAGGGGACTCCCCAAAATGGAAGGGTTGTTGTGGAGATGATAAAGGAAGGTGTCAGGAATGGTTTGAGACCTAAATGGCCTTTATCCTGTGTTCAGTGCTGTTAAAACCCAGTCCTCCCCCGTCCTCTTCCCAACCGAGTTTTTCCCTTAAGATGGAGTAGAATGTTCTTGTCCTCCCTTCAGCCACCCAATGACACCTCCCCCCTCAAGATCACTATTCCAAACTATAATCAATATAACTAATAGGGATTTATTTGGAAATAAAGAAAATTCAGGGTTCAGGGAAAGGGGTTTGGGATTTAGGATGGAGGGCAAAGGGACAAGTTTCTCTATCAATGAGTTTCTCTCTGGGGAGAACAGTGCTGGATCTCTTCTGTAACCCAATCCAGTAACTGTTTCAAGCCTCTATAACTCCTGTCTACTAAACTAATTAACTAACTGAGGGAATATTAGGGTTATGGATCAAACAGGTACTGAAAGGTCCCATGAGCCCACTCCCCTTGGGAGTCCAGACTCTATGGCCCAAGATGGAATTACTGCTATATCAAAATCTTCTCAGTTGGTGAAGGAAGTATGTAGATCAATTGTAGCAGTTGAATCACTCAAGGAAAGACTCTATTTTGGGGGTTCAGGAGCCCCAGATCTCACTGGATCAAAACGTCCCACCTCCCTCACCCAACCAAAGTTCAGAGAGAAGTGTTGGAACTGGCAGTTGGAACCTCCTTCAGAATTCTCCTCCTCATTCTGGCCCCTCCCTAAAACGGTTATTTCTTCCAGATTCTTCTGGGCTTGTTCTGATCCCACCTCAGAGATGCATGGCTTGCTTGGTTTCCTTTCTTTAATCCAATCCATCTGTTACAGAATCTACACTAAGTATATGTTCTAAGGCAGAAGAGATGTCTAGGCAATTAGGCTTCAGTGACTTGCCCAGGATCCTACAGCCAGGAAGTGTCTGAGTTCAGATCTGAACCCAGGACCTCTCATCTCCAGGACTAACTTTCTATCCACTGAGTCACCTAACAGGTTTTTGCAATAGCCTTCTCACTGGTCTCCCTACTTCCAGTTTCTCTCCATCCAATTTATTCTCCTCACAGCTACCATATTGATTTTTCTAAAGCACAGGTGTGATCATGTCTCTGTCTTGATCAAGATATTTCACTGGTTCCCTATTGCCTCTAGGATGAAGTATAAATTCTTCTGTATGGCATTTATATTTTTTTAAACCCTTAACTTTTGTGTATTGGCTCATAGGTGGAAGAGTGGTAAGGATGGGCAATGGGGGTCAAGTGACTTGCCCAGGGTCACACAACTGGGAAGTGTCTGAGGCCTGCTTTGAACCTAGGACCTCCCGTCTCTAGGCCTGACTCTCAATCCACTGAGCTACCCAGCTGCCCCCTGTATGGCATTTAAAACCATCCTGGTTCTGATTTTTTCCCCCCAGGATTAATTCCACATTATTCCCCATTCACACAGCCAATTTAGCCTTATTGTTCCCTGGTCGTGACCTTCTATCTTCTATATCCCTGCTTTGAGGGAGGCTATCTGTTCCCTATGCTTGGAATCTTTTCTCTTCTTGCCTCTACACCTTAGGATCCCCAGCTCCCTTCAAAGCTCAGCTAAAGTGCAAGCACCTACATGCTTCTTTTTCTGATGGCCCCAATTATTAGTCCACACTCTCAAACTCCCTGAAATTCTATTTTTTATACTTATCTATCTGCCTACATGTTGTGCTTCCCTTCCTCCTTTCCAGTCAAAAGGGCAAAGGTTATTTAATTTTCACCTCTGTATCATGAGTGCTCAGTGCAGTCCCTTGCCCATTGTAGGCTTATGGGATGTAATGAATGGATGTGAAAAGTACTTTGAAACTTGAAAGCTCTAGAGAAATGTGAGCAGTCATCTACTGTAACTCTCTCATTCTAGAGGAGGAAACCAAAGTCTAGAAAGGATTTAAGACTTGCCTGAGGTCACTGAGTTTGTGGCAGAACCACAGCTAGAACCCAGGTATCCTACGTTCTTTTCACTATACCTTTCAGTTCCATATTTCCCATGCTCTATGCAGATACTAATTGGCTTACCACACTCTCCATTTGAGGTCAGTATATTATTTCAGGTTTAAAGAAGAGGATCTGATATATTAGATCCACCCAAGGTTGTAAACCATGTCTCATGGACAGCATCCATTTTGAGTTAAGAGAACCTCTTCTTGTCCTAATTTTGGCTTTTTCTAGCTCATGTGGTCAGCCACATTTCATAGAAAGGAAGGAGGTATTTTAGGGCTGGGGCCTAGAAGATAGGGTAGGGGTGTCTGCAGGATGGGAAATGGGGAATTCAGTCTTTTGGCTTCCTGCCCAGGGTCAGCCAAAACAATTAAATTGCTTGCTAACAGCTGTATGAAGAGGAATCTGTGTTAGCATGAACCAGAGATCAAAGAAGCCACAGCTTAGGGGCCTAATACACTGTTCACAGAACTGCCCTTTTTTGTTTTGTTTTGTTTTGTTTTAATACACAAATCCAGGGCTTCCCCCTGGTGCCTTGAACATTCCTTTCAGTGAAGTTTAGGCAACCACAGAGGGTCTCATATCCTCAACAGGTAAAACCAAATTGTGGAAGAAGACCTAGAACTCAACATTGCCTTACTCAAAGCTGAATCTAGATGTGAATGAATGAGTGAATGAAGAGTATTTATTAAACACCTACTATGTGTCAGACATTGGGCTAAGTACTGAGGATACTGTTATAAATATGAGGGTACAATGGAGATGTGTAGATGTACAATGATGTTGATGTATCTATCTGTACTCTCCTCAGCTGCAGTTGATGGGAGGAACACCTATTCCGATCACCCTTCACTGCTGCTGTAAGTTATTCCTTTCTCTCTAACAGCTGCCCAGTAAGGACCCTTGAGAGATTAGATAGATGGGTAACCTTTCCAGGTCCAACTTGGGGTTGGATAAATTAGTATTGGGCTATTGATTTGCCTTGGATAATGTTTGATATGACTGTGTTTGACTCCCTTCCCAAGGGCTGTGATATAAAGACCACTCAGGAAGGTAATTGTTGTTGAACACTCTTTATCTATAAACAGGGAAAGGATAACAAGGTGAAGGATTGGGGATTGGAGACCTTATTGATCTATTATCTATAAACCAGTTGACAATCAGGACTGGAGGCTATTAGACTGGTGGAAGCTGGAGATTTACTCACTCCCTCTATCTCTGGCCAGACCTGGCCACAGCCAAGCCAGAGAATAGGGAAGGTTATTGATGCAGAAGTATTGATGATCTTATTCTCTCAGCTTTCTCACTACCAGTGTTGGTAGCTCTCACAGTCTATCAGGAAATATTCAGATTTATTCCTACCCTCTTCTTCATAGACCTCCCTGCCACCCTTCAACCACCCACTCAGTCCAGAGACTTCTCAGTTCGGAGACTCCTGTCCAGAAACCTCCAGAGCAAGATCCCCTCAAAGTGGCTGTCAGGGGTATTTATACCGTGGGGCCAACTGATGTTTGCCCTGGCTCACAGCACCTGGGAACATTCCAAGTCTCTCCAACTGCCATTCCTGTCAGTCAAGGTGGCATCTATCACTTCCCAGATTATGAATATAACAATACAAAAAGAAAAAACCAGATAGTTCTTGTTCTCAAGGAGCTAATTAATATGTGCATAGATTAATATATACAGGACATATGCAAAATAAGTATACATTGTGGGGAGGCCACTTACAACTGGGAGAATAAGGAACATCTTGAAGAAGGGGGCATTTGAACTAAACTTTAAAGGTCAAAGAGGATATCCAGTGCAGAATCCAAATCAAAGAGGGATTCCTTATAGATATCAAGTTAATCTAGATCAGTGATTCTCAAAGTGGGCATCACTGCCCCCTGGTGGGTGCTGCAGTGATCCAGGGGAGCGGTGATAGCCACAGGTGCATTTGGGGGTGGTGAATAACTATAAGGGGGTGGTGATAGTATGTGACAGGGGGTGCTAAGTAATATTTTTTCTGGAAAGGGGCAGTAGGTCAAAAAAGTTTGGGAACCACTGATCTAGATGTTCCTGTTTGAAGATCTCATTGTCCTGATTGCATCAAAATCTAGAATATTCACAGCCTCTTCATTGAGATTCATAATCACTCAAAAGAGATTCGTCTAACTATCTACACTGGAAAAACTAACTTGATAATATCTACTGTCCAGGCTTTGCATTTAGGTAGATAATCCATAGAATTAATCTTGGACAGACACTGATAGAGTAGATTTACCTGAGTTGTAAAAAGCACTTTTCTTACAACCTGAACAGTGATCTGGACCCAAACTGATAATTATGGAGGAGTATGGACTGTGTTATCTTTGAGAACTTGTGCAGTACTTTTAATGTCCCTCAAATCTTTTCTGTAAAAAGAGGTCTACCCACAATATTCTTCCATTGCTATTATAAAAATTGTGATTTACAGATTATTACAGAATCTATTGAGGGTCACCCAAAGACAAATGAAGAGACACATGGTAGATTTGAGGAGGCTGCAACATATGACCAATTAAGAATTATATAAAAAAAATACCACGGACTTAAGAACCCTAACCAGTGCAATAAGTAGTCACAACTACAGAGGACTGATAATAAATCTACCTCCTGTCTAGGAGGTAATAGACTCAAGGTGCAGAATGAAGCATACATTTTTGGATATGGCCAGTACAAGAATTTGTCTTGCTTGATTATTCATATTTATCATAAAGATTTTGTATTTCTTTTCCCCCTCCATTGTGGGTGGAGGGAATGTAGGAAGGTCAGAACATAATTTTTTGTTCACTAAAAATATTAAAGTTTTTTAAAAAATCATTAAATACACACCCTGAAGTAGTGTATAAGCTCATGTTCTGTCAGGAGAACTTGAGGAAAAGTCCCTAGTATATTATATGGACTCCCTACTGAGGGCATGGTTGGATTTCAGTCTTCATCTTTGGAGTAGCCACATAGATATGATCACAGATCCATTGAAAAAGTATCAAAGATCAAAGTTAAGTACATTAGAGAGATACAAAATAAGAGTTTTGAGTTGAGTGACATAACCAGATCTTGGTTCATTAGCTCATTAAAAAAAACACAACTCTTATGTTCTATTTTAGAATTGATAATAAGAATCAGTTCTAAGGTATAAGAATGGTTAGGGCTAGGCAATTAGAGGTAATAGACTTACTCAGGGTCACACTGAAGTGTCCACTGAGGCATCTAACTACCTCTATAAATTCTTATTTAGGTTTTGGACATTAAAAATCATAATGATAAGTTCCATTTCTATATCACATTAAGGTTTACAAAGAACTTTTCTTACCACTTCCCTGTGAAGTAAAGAATGCAAAGATCATTCCCAGAAGCACATTTATTTTCCATCACAATATATATTATTTTTTTCAGTCAATTCCACAGTTGTTGCATATGTAATTGTTTAAAAATAAGCACTTATGAGAAAGCCTCATAATATTTCATCCCTCATGGTTTTTTTGTTTGTTTGTTTGAAAAGATATCATTTGGGGCATCTAAGTAGCACAGTGGGTAGAGAGCACCAGATCTGGAGTTGGGAGGACTTGGGTTCAAATCTGTCCTCAAATACTACAATAGGGTATCCAGAACACATCGCTTAACCCCTATAGCCTAGCCCTTACTGCTTGTCTACCTTAAAACAGATACTTAGAATCAATTCTAAAATAGATACTTAGCTTCTAAATTCTGAAATTCTAAAATAGATACTTATTCTATGTATTCTATCTATTATCTATTCTTTTTTTTTTAAACCCTTGTACTTCGGTGTATTGTCTCATAGGTGGAAGATTGGTAAAGGTGGGCAATGGGGGTCAAGTGACTTGCCCAGGGTCACACAGCTGGGAAGTGGCTGAGGCCACTATTCTAATAGATACTAAATTCTAAAATAGATACTTTAAAAACAGATACTTAATATCCATTCTAAAGCAGAAGATAAGGGTTATTTATTTTAAAATTTTTCAGTTATATACATAAACATTTTTAGGTATTTAAAATATTTTAAAATTCAGATTTTCTCCCTCCCTATCCTTCCCCCAAGGTGGTAAACAGTCTGATATAGGTTATATCTGTACTTTCATCATATATATACATATGTATATATATTTCCATATTGCTCATGTCATGATAGAAAATCCATCACAATTACAATAGAAATCTCATGAAGGAAATTATAGAGGAAGCTGGTGTGCTTTGATCAGATTCCAATGTTCCTTCTTTGGCTGTGGAGAGCATTTTAATCATGATTCCCTTGTGGTTATCTTGGAGACTTGCTTTGCTGATAATGGTTTAGTCCTTCACAGTTGATCATTGTGTAATATTTCTGTTACTGTATACATTATTCTTCTGATTCTACTCACTTCACTTTGCATCAGTTCATATGAGTTTTTCCAGATTTTTCTAAACTCAGTATGTTCATTGTTTCTCATGGTGCAATAATATTCCTTTACAACTATATATTACAACTTGTTCATCCATTCTCCAAATGTTGGATAACCCCTCAGTTTCTAATTCTTTGCCATTGCAAAAAGAGCCACTCAAAATATTTTGGTACAAGTAGGTCCTTTCCCCTTATTTCTGATCTCTTTGGGATGCAGACCTAGTAGTGGTATTGCTCTATCAAAGGGTATTCATAATTTTGTGGCCCTTTGAGCCTGGTTCCATATTGTTCTTCAGAATGGTTGTTATCAGTTCATAGTTCCACCAATAGTGTATTAATGTCAGTAAGGGTTATTTAAAAAAAAAAAAAGATCTATTGGGTTTTTTTCTTTCATCTTAATTTCCAAAAATATCCTTCTCCCTTGCTTTCCTCAAGCCATCCCTTCTAATAAATTAATCAGTCAAAAAGCATTTGTTAAATTCCTACTGTGTTCTAAGATCTGTGATAACCACTGGTGATACAAAGATGAAAGTGAAAATAGTTCCTGTCCTTAAAGAGCTTATTGTCCTGTTAGGGAAATAGGAGTCAAAATATGTTCATATTTAATTATATAGTATATTATACATATAAATACACATGTATATTATATATATGTACATGTGTATATATATATTGATTTGTACTTAGTGAGAATGCACTAACAACTGGAAGAATCTTGAAGAACTTCACTAGAAGGTAGTTCTTGAATCAACACATGGCAGTTAGTGACCATAATGACTTGTATTTGACAAAGCCAAAGATTCTAAACTCTTAAGGGAAGAACTCATTATTTGACAAAAGGTGCTAGAAAAAACTAGAAAACAATATGGCAGAAACTAGGCACAGACCAACATCTCATACTATACACCAAGATAAAAGCAAAATGAATACTTGATTTAGAAATAAAATGTGATACCATAAACAAATTAGAGGAACACAGAAAAATTTAGCTGTCATACTTATGGACAAGAGAAGAATTTATGAACAAACAAAACATAGAGAACATGATGAAAAATGAAATGGATTATTTTGAATGCAACAATTTAAAGTTTTTGTACAAACAAAACCAATGCAGCCAGGATTAGAAAGGAAACAACAAATTGGGGAAAAAATATTTTATAGCAAGTGTCTCTGACAAAGTCCTCATTTCTTAAATATATAAGAATACAAAGAATCCCATGATTGATACTCAAAGGATATAAGCATGCAGTTCTCAGATAAAGAAATTAAAATTATCTATAGTCATATGAAAAAAATGTTCCAAATCACTATTGATTAGGGAAATGCAAATTAAAACAACTCTGAGATACCACCTTATACCTATCAGATTGATTAATATGACCAAAAAGGAAACTGATAAATATTGGAGGGAATGTGGGATAATTGGGTCACTAAATACACTGTTGCTGGAACTGTGAACGCATACACCATTCTATAGAGCAGTAACTATGCCTAAAGGACCATAAAGCTTTGCAAACCTTTTGACTTAGCAATATTACTACTGAATCTGAATCCCAAAGAGATCAGAGGTAAGGGAAAAGGAATTACTTGTACCAAAATATTTTTAGCACCTGTATTTGTAGTGGCAAAGAATTGGAAACTAAGGGATTGTCCATCATTTGGGGAATGGCTGAACAAGTTGTAGTATATGATTGTAATGTAATATTATTGCACTGTAAGAAATGAGGAACAGGATGAGTTCAGAAAAACCTGGACTTATATGAACTGATGCAAAGTGAAGTGAGTGGAAATAGGAGAACAAATACTATAACTGTTGTATGATGATCAACTGTGAAGGACTAAACTATTATCAGCAAAATAAGGTACCAAGACAACTCCAAGGGATTCAAGATAAAAAATGCTATCAACTTTCTCTAAATGAAGGAACTGTTGGAATCTGATTGCAGGTCAAAACACTCTGCCTTTCATTTTATTTCCTTCATAAGTTTTTATTATATGTGTGATGATGTGTCTTCTGTCAGGGAATGGGAAATATGGAAATATATGTTGCATGAAAGGACTGGTATAACCTATATCAGACTACTTACTGCCACAGGGAGGTGGGGGAGGGAAGGAGGGAGAGAATCTGAATCACAAAGTATCAGAAAACAATTGTCAAAATTATTTCTAAGTATAATTGAAAAAAGAGAAAGTTTAACAACAACAAAAAGGCAGTTCCTGAACTGAAACTAGAAGAAAACTAGGGATTCTGAGAGATGGAGGTAAGGAGAAAATACATTCTAGGAATGGTACAGCCAATGTCAAAGTACAGAGGTAGGGACAGAGTGCCTTGAATAACAAAGGTCAAAAAAAAAGGAAAATAAAGCAGTCAGGATAAATTAAATGAATATATCTGAGTCTCTCTATAATATATATATAGTGGAGAGAGGAAAGTACATTTTCTCATTTCTTCTTTGTTGCCAAGTTGGTTAATATAATTACACCATGTGATGAATGTTGTCTTTTTTCCCTATTTACATTTGAAAAATCATTGTGTATATACTCTATATTAGTTAATATAAAATTTCCTCTGAACTTCTGAATTCTCCATAGATATAATTCCTTAGATCACAGTAATATTCCATTATATTCCTAGAATAGAATATGCTAATTTTTAAAACCCTTACCTTCTGCTTTAAAATCAGTACTGTATATTGATTCTAAGGCAGAAGAGTGGAAAGGGCTAGGCAACTGAGGTTAAGTGATTCGGCTAGGGTTATACAGTGTGAAAGAGAATTCTTTACTCTATTGTCTATCTTGAGTTAACACTAACTTAAGTACCCCTACTTAGTAACTCACTAGACTGAAGACAGGATTAACTCTCCTTTGTCTACCTTTTGAATGAACCAACAAAAAGCTTGAACTAGATGGAGGAGTTCACAAGTCACTTACTAAAATGGGTGACAACTCCGGAAACTTGTGAATCCTTTGATAAGAGTTTATACCTTCAGAGGATGAGAGGTATGGATTCCAAACATGTGAATACTGTGATCAGAGTTGACACCTTCAGAGACTTTTGATAAAAGTTGGCACCTTCAGCACTATAAAAGCAAATCCCAAACTCCCTCAGAGCAGATTGTCTTTGAGAAGATACTCTGAAGAGAGTGTCTGCTGGAGATAGTCTTCAAAGGAGCTTTGCTGGAGACTTCAGCTTGGACCTAGACTTCAACTTGGACTCTAACTCTTGGACTACTTTGTGGGATGAGTGAAAGGCTGACTCCTTTCCTAGTTCTGGAGAGACTAGCTTCCAGCTTAGAGGAGGTCACATGGTCACTCACTATCGGCCTTCCTGGTTGAGAGCTAATTAATCTCTGCCTGGATTAAGATAGATAACCTTTAACCTCTTCACATTTCTCTATTATTTCCTCTCCATTTTGTAAATATCTGTACATAAATTTCTGACTTGAGATATAATAAATATTGGCAACCACATAATTTCATAAAATTATTGTCCAGCCATTAAATTTAACTCTAACATTTCGTAGGTGGTGTCTGAGGTAAAATTTGAACCCAGGATCTCCCATCTCCAGGCCTGGCTCTTAATCCACTGAGCCCATCTAGCTGTACCCTATCTCCACTCCACCTCAGAAATTGATGGATTTCTATTCCCCCCCCCCCCCCAGTTCTCTTCTGTCACAAAGAAGTGTTACTATGAATATTTTGATGTTCATGGAAACCTTTTTAGACCTTTTTGGAGCACACATGCCTAATAATGGGATCTCTGGGTTAAAGGATTTAAATATTTTAGTCATTTTAAAAGCATTATTCCAAATTGCTTTCCAGAATGGCCAGATCCACCAGTGTATTTTTCTGCAACTTCAACAATATGGACTAGTCTCATCTTTTGTCACTTTTCCCAGTTTGCTAGTTATAAGATGAAACCTCAGTGTTGTTTTAATTAGCATTTCTCATATTATTTATTATTTAGAGCAAGCAGTCTTTCATGTGGTCGGACACATTATTTCCAGTTTTTTGTTATTAGAGTACTGCTGCAAATATTTTTCACATGAATCAATAAATTCTCCATGATTAAAGGAGAGTATATATGTTGGTAAATAATAAAAAAATGACAATAACAATAGTAGTTGTCATTATCTTGTGCTTTGAGCTTTACAAAGCAATTTCTACTCACTGTCTCACTTGATCACTTTTTTTCAACTCTATTATAATAGATAGTACTAGTATTATAATTTCTCTTACTTTGCAGATGAGGAAACTGAAGCTTATAATAGAGATAAGGGGACTTGTCCAGGTTTACATAATTAGTATCAGAACTGGAACTTGAACTGAAGTCTTCTGATTATAAACATTTGAACCTAGGTCTTCTGACTCAAAGTACAGGGTTGTTTCTACTATATCATACTAGCTCTCTACCAGCCAGTATAATTTCTATGGTAGAGATGAAATAACTAATGCTTAGAGAGGGTGAAAGAGCTATTGGAAGTTTTGTAGCATTAGTAGTTTCAGTAGGAGGTCTGAGGTGTATACTTCCATAATCATATTTTATTGCAATATAGGAGTTTAATCATACTAATGGATGGCACTCTGGAAGGTACTCAATCCTTTTCTTACCTTGCCATCTTTTCTCACTAGCAGCTGGAAGCTAATTAGCCATACCCCATTTAATAGATAGATTCCTTTTAACTTAGGGCAATATAATGGCCCAGGATCTCATGGACCCTTTCTTTCAAGTTTTATGGAGTTTATATCAGATGAAAAGTTATTAGTATAATTATGATAGCTCAGAGCCCCCAATTAGGAAAATTTCTAACTTTTAGAAAGAGGCTCTTTATCCTAATTTAAAGTTTTATGTTTCTTTAGCTAAATTCTTGACTCTATATTTGGGGAATAATCACATTACTGAAAATGTTTAGGCAGAAGAGCATGTTATAGTTTTTGTTGATGGACAGGCATATCGTATAGCGGATAGTGTGCTGTACTTGATGGGAAGACCTAAATTCATATCCTTTTCCAGGAACCTATTAGTTATGTGATCCTGGGAAAGTCATTGTCTCTTGGCTTCAGTTCCTCATCTGGAAAATGATGGGGTTGGTCAAAATGTGCTTTAGGGTCTCTTCCAGCTTGTGATCTATGATCCTGTGGACTGTGTTTTGCCTGGAAGAGCTAAGAAGGAAAAACATTCATGATCACTCCTAACTCCAGTCCAGTAGATCTGCTTCAATAACAAATAGTGCTTTGGTAGTTGCTTCATAGAGTTCCACCCACATGGAGGTAACTCTTCAAATAGGGACAGAAGGAGGAAGTTTTAACATTTACAGCCATTTGTTGTGTGGGAGTAGTTCATATTCATTCCCAGAATTTGGGGTTTATTCTGTTATGGTTCTTCTACCACTGGGCCTATACTTTGTGCTATTCAGACTATGAACCCTGTATCAACTTCAGGTCAAGAGGGAAGTTCATGAGGCAGGACATGAACTCACATAGCTGCAATTTGTCTTTGTAGCTATGCCTTGTCTTTTATCCTGGACAGTTATCTTCCCTGACTATGCCCAAGTCGGGGGCCCTGCACATGGTCAATCTCCAATAAAAGTATATATAAATTAATATATATTACATATATGATAATATATACATATATAAAAATGAATATGACTTCCTTGACCCAGAATCTACAGTGGCTCTCTAGTCACTTTCAATCAACCAATCAACAAACGCTTATTAAATGTTTACTATGTACTGGTCAATATACTAAGCCCTGGTATTATAAAGATAGTCCCAGCCCTCAAGTCACTTGTATTGGAACAAGGAGATGACAAAACTTGCAAGAGTGTGCACACATACATATTACACAAATTGAATACAGGATGATTTTTGCTAATAGCCAGAGGGATCAAGAAAGGCTTCATTTTGGTTAAGTCTTGAGATATCTTTTTTTTTACTTCTAAGTTATATTTTGCTTTTTCTCAATTACATGTAAATAAAAAATTTTAACATGTTTTTTAAAATTTGAGTTCCATATTCTTTCCCTCTCCTCATTAAAAAGGCAAACAATTTGAATGCCTACCCTTTGATCCAGCCATACCATTGTTGGGCTTGTACCCCAAAGAGATCATAGATAAACAGACTTGCACGAAAGTATTTATAGCCGCGCTTTTTGTGGTGGCAAAAAAACTGGAAAAACGAGGCTATGCCCTTCAATTGGGGAATGGCTGAACAAACTGTGGTATATGCTGGTGATGGAATACTATTGTGCTAAAAGGAATAATAAACTGGAGGAGTTCCAGGTGAACTGGAAAGACCTCCAGGAACTGATGCAGAGTGAGAGGAGCAGAGCCAGAAGAACATTGTACACAGAGACTGATATACTGTGGTAAAATCAAATGCAATGGAGTTCTGTACTAGCAGCAATGCAAAGACCCAGGACAATTCTGAGGGATTTATGGAAAAGAACGCTACCCACATTCAGAGGAAGAACAGCAGAAGAGGAAACACAGAAGAAAATCAACTGCTTGAATACATGGGATGATGAGGACATGATAGGGGATCGAAAGTACCATACCAATGCAACTATCAACAATTTGGAAATAGGTCTTGATTAATGACACATATTAAAACCAGTGGAAATGCATATCGGCCAGGGGAGGGGGGAGGTCAGCGGGTGAAGGGGAAAGTAAGAGCATAAATCTTGTAACCATGTTAACTTTTCTAAAATATAAATATTAATAAATGTTTAAAATTTTAAAAAAAGGCAAACAATTTGATGTAGATTATACATGTGCACTTATGCAAAATATTTTTGTGTTAGCCATTGTTGGGAAGTCTGTGTTACAAAAATCTCCTAGCTGGCTTGCCATAAACTGTTGGGATTAGATTGGCATATAAGAAGAAATACTGTGTCTTCTTTATAGTCTCTGTTGTTGTTGGTAAAAGGATTGCAGGCTGACAGTTGAGTTTGAGCTGTTATGAGTTGAGGTTTAATGTAACTGGTTTTGGGCCTATAGAAGGATAACTAAGTGAATGGCTTTGAGACAGGTTTTATGAAAAACAAAACCTCTAGTTAATAAGGTTTAAAAGGTTTAGAAAAGGTAATGATAGATAAAATGGTAGAGGATAGGATCCCTAACTCTCTCATGGGGTTTCTTCTGCCTGGGGTCCAGGCCTCCACTGTTCTCCTTAAATCTACCACTAAAACCCAAAAATCTATGCTAAACACTATATGCTAGTTATAATCCTTTATATATCTTAAATAACTGTCTCTTTTGATTATTTCAGCTCACTTCAGTTCTTTCTGGGCCTAGCCAAATTTCTGGGCCTGGAAGCCTAAAAAGCCTGCTTCCACTCCTGAACCACACAGATGATAAACAACTTCTCTTTCTTCTGCTCTTCTGGTCTTCTTCACCAATTTAACTCCCAAACTCCAATCTGCTTCCACTCTTAACTGCCAGAACAGTTTTCCTAGTTTTCCAGAGTAACTCCATAAATCAGGAACCAACCAACTTCTCCAAGTGAAGATTAACTCCCAGAGAGCCCTTTACAGTTGGAAACCAACCAACTTCAAGCTTCCTCTGAATTCTCAGAACCCCTCACCAGGAATTCTGCCTCCAGATTCCAACTAGGCCTCCAAGTTACTTCAGACAGAATCCTGACTCTGCCATTAACCACTATGTCCCCAAATCAACCAAATCTATTTTAATACTAATACCATGTTGTAAAAGAAAATGGAAACTTAACAATTTAAAAACTTATTTTGTCATTTCAGTTATATCCAACTCTTTGTGACCCCATTTGGAGTTTTCTTGGCTTGGTTTGCCATTTTTTTCTCCAGCTCATTATACAGATAAGAAACTAAGGCGAACAGGCTTAGCCTGTGACTTGCCCAGGGTCATACAGTTTATAACCTTAAGTCAAGATTTGAACTTGGGAAGATAAATCTTCCTGACTTCAGCCTTGCACTTGATCCATTGTGTCGCCTAGTCACCCCAGACCAAAAAAAAAAACAAACAACCAAGAATAATAAAGAAACTAAAAAAGTATGCTTCAATCTGCATTCAGAGAGTCTATCAATTCTTTCTCTAGAAATGGGTAACATTTTCCTTCATAAACCCTTTGGGATTATCTTGGATCATTGTATTATTGAAAACAGTTAAGTCAGTCACAGTTGATCATCATAGAATATTGTTGTTGTTATGTATAATGTTCTCCTGATTCTGTTCACTATCAGTTCATATAAGTTTTTCTAGGTTTTTCTGAAAACATCTTGCTCCTATTATTCCTTTTTTTTTTTAAGTTAGATTTTATTGGAAGAGGGCCAAGTCCCCTAACAGAATCAGACCCTAGGCATCACGCATCATAATGGAAGGTTTTTAAATAGGTTTGGTGACTACTTGTGTTTTTTTCCCCTCAGGGCTGAAATTATATATTTAGCATAGCATGACATTTTTTAATTAATTAATTAAGAAAATTTTTCCAGGGTTACATGATTCATATTCTTTCCTTCCCCTCCTCCCAACCCCCTCCCAAAGCTGACAGGCAGTTCCACTGGGTCTTACATGTGTCATTGACCAAAACTTATTTCCATATTATTGATTTTTGCACTAGGGTGATTGTTTAGAGTCAACATCCCCAATCATATCCCCATTGACCCATGTGATCAAGCAGTTGTTTTTCTTCTGTGTTTCTGTTCCCACAGTTATTTCTCTGGATGTGGATAGCATTCTTTCTCATAAGTCCCTCAGAAATGTTTTGGATCATTGCATTGCTGGTAGTAGAGAGGCCTATTACATTTGATTGTTCCACAGTGTATCGTCTCTGTGTACAGTGTCCTCCTGGTTCTGCTCCTTTCACTCTGCATCAATTCCTGGAGGTTGTTTCAGTTCACATGGAATTCCTCCAGTTCATTATTCCTTTGAGCACAATAGTATTCCATCACCAGCAGATACCACAATTTGTTTAGCCATTCCTCAATTGAAGGGCACCCCCTCATTTTCCAATTTTTTGCCACTACGAAGAGCATGGCTATAAATATTTTTTACAAGTCTTTTTCCTTATTATCTCTTTGGGGTATAAACCCAGCAGTGGTATGACTAGATCAAAGGGCAGAAAGTCTTTTAAAGCCCTTTGGGCATAATTCCAAATTGCCAACCAGAATGGTTGGATTAATTCACACCTCCACCAGCAATGCATTAATGTCCCAATTTTGCCACATCCCCTCCAACATTTATTACTTTCCTTTGCTGTCATGTTAGCCAATCTGCTAGGTGTGAAGTGGTACCTCAGAGTTGTTTTGATTTGCATTTCTCTAATTAAAAAAGATTTAGAACACTTTTTCATATGCTTATTGATAATTTTGATTTCTTTATCTGAATTCTTCCTTTTTTTCCAAACCTTTACCTTCTGTGTTAGAATTAATATTAAATATCAGTTCTAAGGTAGAAGAGGGATAAAGGTTAGACAATGGATGTTAAGTGACTTGCCCAGGGTCATACAACTAGAAAGTATTTGAGGTCATATTTGAACTTAGGACCTCCTGTCTCTAGGCCTGGCAGTCTATCCACTGAGCCATCTCATTGCTCTTCTGGTCCTCATTTTTCTAGTACAAAAGTATTCCATCACAATTTATTACCACAACTTGTTTAGCAATGGATGGGCATTCCCTCAATTTCTAATTCTTTGTTACCACAAAAAGAGCTGCTATAAATATTTTTGTATATTATAGATCCTTTTCCTTTTTTCTTTGATCTCTTTGGGGTACAGACCTAGTAATGGGTCATTGTTGTCATTTTAGGGGTATAACTAGTGAAAGGTATGGAGATGGGAGGTGGTATGTCCTATTTCAGGGACAACATGTAGACCAATTTGGCTATATTCAAGAATGTGTAATGAGCTAGTGGCTCAGTGGTTAGAGTGCTGGGTCTGGATTCTGGACGACCTGAGTCCAAATCCAGCCTCAGATACTTAGTATCTGAGTAAATCACTTAATATCTATTTGCCTTGCTTTATTCCCTCCTTTCCTCCTAATATTAGACTGAAAAGGTAAGAAGAGACCAAGTGATGAAGATATTTACACATTAGAGGGGTTTATGTTCTATCCTCAAAGTGATAGAGAGGCACTAGAGTTTACTGAGGAAGGAGCCGACATGACCATAGTTGGCCTTTAGGAAAATCTTGTTGGAAGCTGTTTGCAGATTGATTGGAGTGGAGAGAGACTTGAGGTAATGAGACCAGATAGAAAGCTATTGTAATAAGCCTGGGTTTGAGGTAATGAGAACCTGAAAGAGAATGGTGGCTTTGGGAATGAGCAATGGGAAAGAAACATATATAAAGAATATCGTAGAGGTAGAAACAGTTAAGATTTGGCAACTGATTGGCTATGTAGAGTGAGAAGTCAAGAAAAACACTGCAGTTAGGAACCTATGAGAATATAATAATAATAATTAGCACTTAAGGTTTGCAAAGTGCTTTACGTATGTTATCTCATTTGATCCTCACAACAACCTTGTGATGTATATATTGTTGTTATCATCCCCATTTTACAGATGAAGAACCTGAGGTTGAGAGAAGGTAAGTGGTTTTCCCGGGGTCACATAACTAGTAAATGTTTGAGGAAGGATTTAAACTTGGGTCTTCTTGACCCCAAGGTCAGCACTCTATCTTCTTGGCTACTAAGTGACTCCATCAACAGAAATAGGAGATTTGG
This sequence comes from Gracilinanus agilis, assembly GCF_016433145.1. NCBI lineage: Eukaryota > Metazoa > Chordata > Mammalia > Didelphimorphia > Didelphidae > Gracilinanus > Gracilinanus agilis. Next base: position 338,379,490 of record NC_058131.1, on the reverse strand, counting down.
TAAAGCAGAAGACTTAAAAAAAAAAAAAAAATATATATATATATATATATATATATATATAATGAATTCTATTTTGGATATGTTGAGTTTGAGATGCCTATAGGACATTCTGTACAAAATGTCCAATAAGCAGTTGGTGGTGTGGGACTGGGGCTCCAGAGAGACTAGGGCTTTAAATCTGGAAGGCATCAGCCTAGAAGTGATAATTATACCCATCAGAGCTAAGGAGAAACCATGTAAGAGAGTGTACAGAGAAAAGAGAAGAGTGCCTAGGATAGGGTCTTAAGGGTCATAACATGGATTATGAATCACAAAAGAGACTGAAAACAAGTGTTTGGATAGGTAAGAGGAGAGAAGGAAGAGCCCTAATTGTAGATGACCTTTTTAAGGAGTTTGATAGGAAAAAGGAGAAGAGACATAGGATTATAGTTAGCAGGAATAATGAGATAAGGTGAGGGAATTTTGAGGGTGGGAAGACTTGAACATATTTGAAGGCAATAAGAAAGGAATTATTTGATAGTAAGATATTGAATATTAGAGAGAGGTAGATATAGTGGGGGCAGTCTGTTAGAGAAGATGGGAGGGGAAGGAATAAAGGAAAAATGTAGCGAGATTGCCTTTTGAGGAAAAGTTTCAAATCTATCAGAGACTGGAGCAAACAAGGATATAGTAGGGGATGATATCAAGGGATTGGGAGCTGAGGAGGAAGAGAGAAGAGAAAGCTATTGGTGAATGTCATGGAGTGTGTGTGTGTGTGTGTGTGTGTGTGTGTGTGTGTGTGTGTGTGTGAAAAAATTAGNGTGTGTGTGTGTGTGTGTGTGTGTGTGTGTGTGTGTGTGTGTGTGTGTGTTAAAAAATTAGGATCAGCTTGTTTTGGAGAATGAGAGAGAATTGAATGACAGAAGGAAGGAAGAAAGGAAAAGAAGCAGTTTTTTAAGTGCTTAAAGTGTTTGCAAAGCACCGTACTACCTAGGAATACAAATAGAAACCCTAGTAGATAGTCCCTGTTTTCAAAGAACTCACATTCCAGTGGGAGAAACAATAATATAGAAGGTTTCACTTGCCAGTCAGTGGGAAAGGTTCTTTGATGATTCCTTAGGTGTGGCTGCAAAGCAAGTGGCAGTGACTCATCTTCAATGTTGTTTCCATTGATAAAATCATATCAGTTCCTGATGTTAAACCACTTCATGGTGCCAAAGACTTTGGTGGCAAGAACTTTCTTTTCTGGGTGTTCAGTAGCCCTAGTACCTTCAGGGGTATTTGCCAGATTGCATCTCCCTAGAGCTGTGATAGTGAATCTATAGCACATGTGCCAAAGAGGGCACAGGCACCATCACCTGTCAGAGTTAGTTACTAGAAAGGCAGAAGGATTCAGGTGGAGCTGCTTCCTTCCCCCCTCAACCTTGCCTGAGGACATTCCTCACTTCACCCATCCCTCTGCCCAGCAACCCCAATGGGAGCACTTCCTCTCTCCCCTGTCTGAGGTAAGGGAGGGGCAGCACTTGGTTTGGGGGGGCATGGCATGGAACTTGGTCACTAAAAGGTTCACCATCAGTGCCTGAAGGGGGTTGCTTCCCAGATTAATAGCTGAGGGCACTGAATTGAAAGGATTGCTGTTCCTAAAGCTTTTTGGTTCAGGGTTCTAGGCTGTCTCCATTGAAATCTGAGGGTAGATGGTAGTCAGGGTGGAGAACTGGTGTTTTGATTTAATCTGGCAGATGCTGTCTCCTATCTCTTTCTTTCAATGTACTTTGTTGCTTCAGATTGGCTTGTTTTGCCCGACCTATGGCAGTTGGTTGGCCACCCATGTGGGATTGCTGGCCCCCTCTCTACTGTAGTTGCTTTTCCAGATAATCTCTTGAAGGATGAACTGGAAACAGGTCTGGAGGGTACTGCCACTCCCAGGACTCTTGTTCATATCTGCCTATTCCTGGCAGTTGAGGTATAAAAGGACTACCATGCAGCTCTGAGGCCCTAATAGAGAGATCAGATGACAAAATTTTAACATACCCAGTCAACACAGTTGTATGACTTCCTCTAATTGCATGTCTGTGTATATGAGTAGGAGTGGAAGATTAAGATGGTGGGCACAATTCAATGTTGATGTTTGACAAGGCATGAGTGCATTATGATAGGAAATTGAGTAATTAGAGGGCAGCGGATAGTATAGGGTTGCACCAGTTCACTAATGGGCAGGTAGGTTGCACAATGGATAGAGCAGTAGGCCTGGAATTAGGAAGACCTGAGTTAAAATCTGATCTCAGATACTAGCTGGGTGACCATGGGCAAGTCACTTAACCCTCTCTTGTCTCTGTTTCTTTATAATGTAAAATGAGCGGAGAAGGAAATGGCAAGCCACACTAATATCTTTGTCCAGAAAACCCCAATAGGGTCACAAAAAATCAGACATGACTGGAACAACTAGACAACCAAGTTCACTAAGATAATGAGATTAGGAAGGCAGGAAGAGAGTAGTCATGTCTACGTGGAGATAGCCTACCCCAGAACAGAACAATAAAGAGATTCAGGTCACAGTAAGAACAAAGAATAGGTTTGGGAAGAGTAAGGCATAGGGATCAATAGAATAATAGAAGGTTGTGATGAATTTAATGAAGGCATTTCAGAGTTCTTTAATAATGGAAATGGAGCACTTGTGAATGATGGCAAGGTCCTGAGTATAATCACCTCTATGAAGAAAAGAACATGGGAGTTGAGATTGAAGCAGAGGGTAGTTAAAGTATTTGAGGGAACATATATATATATATATTATATATATTGAAGGCTTTTACTATGTGGGCAGTAGTTGAGCTAGAAATAAGATATTGTCAACCACATGCTTATTGAAAAAAGGAGAAGACCAGCCAAAATGAGAATTCACTTGAGGCATGAACTAAAGTCTATAAAATTTGATCCTGTATTTATCTCCCCATACATAGACCAAATGACCTCTACTGTGGTTTACAAAATAATAAATACTGATTATTATCTTTATTCCTTGTGTTCTATTTAAGATTTCAGTAGTATTATTCTTGCTACATAGTAAGAATTGCCACTAGATATTAAGATTTCTCTAAATAATTATGGACTGGTAGACCTAGAAAGGTCCAATTTTGGGTTTTGCAGAGGAGGACATTGAGGACAAAGAAGAGGCAATGTCTTTCTCAAAGTGATTTAGCTAGAGAACTTGAGGCAGCCAGCCTATGATGCCAGTGGTCCTCTTTGAGAATGAAGGACAAACAACAATAGCTAGAGAGTCAAGCAAAGATGAAGGAGCAGAAGGAAACAGAGCTAAGCTCTCTACATAGCTACTTGAAAAATAATTTAAGAAGAAATGAGTAGTAATATGGAATTCAACAGAGAAAGTATAATGGATCATCTTTCTTGCCCCAAATCACAAATTTTACCTACTGGCAGAGGACCAGGGCAAGAACTGTGAAACAGGAGTGACTAGGGATCCCAGAGCTAGGTCAGTAGTGAAGAAATACTCAGAAATGATCCTGAGCTGGACCCTGGCCAATAACAGCAGATTAGCAACTTAGGGTCTCCCAGATGGGTCAAGAACATAGACATAATTAAACAAAGCAGTAATCATCAAAACTATCTAGTATTGGGGGCAGCTGGGTAGCTCAGTGGAGTGAGAGTCAGGCCTAGAGACAGGAGGTCCTGGGTTCAAATCCGGCCTCAGCCACTTCCCAGCTGTGTGACCCTGGGCAAGTCACTTGACCCCCATTGCCCACCCTTACCAATCTTCCACCTATGAGACAATGCACCGAAGTACAAGGGTTTAAAAAAAAACAAAAAACTATCTAGTATTGCTTAAGAAATAGAGTGGATCAATGGAATAGAGTAGAAATCTGTGTTTGATAAATCCAAAGATCTCAGCTTTTGGGATAAGAACTCACTAGTTGACAAAAACTGTTGGGAAAATTAGAAAACAGTATGACAAAAATTAGGCATTGATCAACATCTCATACCCTATACCAAGAATAAGGTAAAAATGGATGTAAAATGAAAAATTTTTATTACATTTAATTTAAAAGGTTTTGTACAAACAAAACCAATGCAATCAATGTTAGAAGGGAAACGAGGAACTGGGAAAACATTTTTATAACAAATTTCTGTGGCAAAGGTCTCATTTCTCAAATATACAAATAATTAAATTAAATTTATAAGAATATGTCATTCCCCAATTGACAAATGGTCAAAGGATATGAACAGGCAGTTTCCAAATGAAGAAATTGAAGCTATCAATTACCATATAAAATATTCTAAATTCTTCTTGATTTAGAGAAATATAAATTAAAAAATTCTGAGGTACCACCTCACACTTATCAGATTGCCAATATGACAGTAAAGGAAAATGATAAATGTTGGAGGTGATGTGGCAAAATTGGAACACTAATGCATTGCTGGTGGAGCTGTAAACTGATTCAGCCATTCTGGAGGACAATTTGGAATCATGCCCAAAAGGCTATGGAACAATGCATACCTCTTGATCCAATAATACCACTACTAGGTTTGTATTCTGGACAGATTAAAAAAAAGGTGAAAGGACCTACTTGTACAGAAATATTTATAGCTGCCCTTTATGTGGTAGTAAAGAATTGGAAATTATAGGGATATCCATCAATTGGGGAATGGCTGAACAAATTGGTATATGATACTGATGGAATACTATTGTGTTCTAATATTATTAATATGAATTATTATATGATTTAATGAATTATAATATTAATTGATATATTAAGAATATTATGAATTGGTAAATTTATAAGTATTTATTAGTAAAGAGAAAGAAAGTGAGAAAAGGGTCTCCAGCCTTTCTAACTTAAAGTAGTAGCAGGTCCTGGATTCCAGGCTGCCAGTGGTTTCCCCCATGCTTCAATTTGCTAGAGATGGCTCTATAAATAAGAGCCAGCCAGGGTGGAAGCCAAGAGCCCTAATGATCTTCCCAAGCTGGCTTTTTAAACCTTGTCTAAGCTCAAACCCCAGATCCTTCAATTGGTCAACAGGACTCTCATGCAGTCATGTGGCTATGTGATTCCTATGTTGTCTTTCTGGGATTGGACTGGGTTGGAGTTCCTCTAGATATTTAATTTACACAGTAAGGAACGATGAACAGGATGATTCCAGAAAGAGCTAGAAAGACCTTCATAAAACTGATGCAGTGTGAAATAAGCAGAATCATGAAAACATTGTACCTAACAGCAATATTATGGAATGATCATCTTGTGATATTATTGGCAATACAATGATCTGGGACAATTCTTAGGGATTTATGAAAAAGAATGCTATCTACTTCCAGAGAAAGAACTGTTGGAAGTCAGAATGAAGATGAAAGCAAAAGGTTTTTCAGTTGTTTATTTGGGTTTATGTTATCAGGTTTTGGTTTTATAAGATTGCTCACTTACCAAAATGAACAATATGGGAAATATGTTTTATATAACAATAATAATAATTGTTTATATACAATATATTAATTAATAATATATAATATATATTGTGTGTATATATATAAAACCCAGATCAAATTGTCTGCCCACTGGGAAAGAGGAAAGAAGGGAGGGTGGGAGATAAGTTCTATCATATAACTGAGGAAAACTTGTGTGAAAATTTGTTATAACATGTAATTGGTAACAAATAAATAAACTTAAAAAAATATATATAGACTTAGCACTTAGAATCTGGAAGTAGGCCAGTAGCTTAGGGAAAATCCAGAGCTGATCTGGGACTCAGTCCTACTCCTCCCCACAATGGGTCTCCCAGAGGGGCTAAGAATGGGGATTCAGTGCTCAGAACCCTCAGTGAGGGGTTACTCAAAGCTGATCATGAGCTTTTGCTTTTTTTAATATTCAAAGATATTTTATTTTCCCAATTATATGTAATAACAACTTTCAACCCAGGTTTTCTGAAATTATAAGATTCAAATTATCTCCCTCCCTTCCTTTCCATCCCTTAGAGATGGGAAGCAATAGGTAATGGGCTTTTGAGGGTTGTCTTAGAAGGATCAGGATCAAAGACTCATCTCTAGAATTCTTAGCAAAGGGTTTCCCAGAGCAAGTCATTGGAAGAAAGACTAACGAAAAAAGAATAAAGAGTTATTGTGATGCCAGAGGTACTCAAAACACAAACCCTGAAGAAGATAGTAATTTCCAAGTACCTACAAATAAATCCTCCAAGAAAATCACAGCTTGTCCTCAAGGTCAATTAAAATCTTAGAACTAATCAAAGAGCTACAAAATTAGCCAGGCTAACTCTTCTACTTGTTCAAGTGTTCTCATTCCATTCTGTTTCCTCCAACAGATTACTCCTTCTTTTATCCCTCCAGCTCACAATCTAGGAGTTTTCTTGGATTCCAAATGGTTTCTCACCTCCTCACATCCCATCGGTTACTGAGGTCTGTGAATTTTGCCTTTGCAATATTTCTTGAATATACTCCTTTCTTTCCTCTGATACTACCACCACACTAGTGCAGGCCCTTTTCACCTTATATTTTTATTATTACAGTAGCCTTCTTGTGAGTCCCCCTGCTTTTAGTTTTTCCCCACTCAAATTCATCTTCCATCAATCACCAAAGTGATTTTCTGAAAATGAAGATCATGTCACCTCCTCCCTCAACTCCCAACTCCAGCACCTTCTTCTTCCTTCCCAGATACAAAATGCTCTTTGACATTCAAAGCCCTTCATGACCTTACCCCCTTCTACCTTGTTAGTCTTCTTACATTTTACTTTCCAACACACACATACATAGCCTTCAATATAGCCATACTGACCTCTTGAACAAGACCCTCCATCTCTTGGCTCTGAATATTTTCTCTGGCTGTTCTCCATGCCTGGAATGCTTTCCTTCCTCTGCTCCAGCTATTGACCTCTATCCCAGATCTCTAAAAATCAAAAGGCAATTAAAAAATAGAAAGAATTCATTGGCTATTTCCTGAAAAAAAAAACACAACAAAAAACAAAACAAACCAAAAACCTCAAGGTTAAAACTTCATGGCCCAAGTGCAGACTTTCTATGTCAAGGAAAAAAACTGCAAGCCAATAACAACAAAAAAACCCACTCAGGTTCTGCTCATTTCAATTTGCATCAGTTCATATTCTCAAGCTTATTCAGAACTGTCCCCTTAATAATTTCTTATAGACCAGTAGCATTCTAGTACATTTATATCCCATGATTTGTTCTACCATTCTCCAAATGATCAGCATTCCCTTAGTTCCTCATTCTTTGCCATTCCAAAAAAAATGCTGCTATAATTTTTTTTTGTATGAATTGGTCCTTTTTCTCTCTCTTTGAACCTCTTTCTTGGATGTGTGTCACATCTTCTCAGTTTGGACTGATTTGAAATAAACGGATCCAGGGGTACAACTTATGCTATAAAAATAACATTGTAAAACCAAACAATTTTGAATGAATTAAGAACTCTAATCAACACAATGATCAATCATGATTCCTTAGGGGTAATGAGTTAGCATATTGCCCATCACCTACTAGAGAGATGATGAACTATATATGCATATTGAGACTTCTATTTTAGCAGACGGTTAATGCAGAAATTTGTTTTGCTTAACTATGCATATTTGTTGCAAGGATTTTCCCCCTTCTTTCCTGTGAGGAGGGGGAAAGTGGGAGGAAGAGATAATATAGATACTTGTTAATTTAAAAAAAAAAAGAAAGAAAGAAAGGAAAAGGAGGAAGAATGTCCTGGGGATCAGTAGAAAACAGAAATAGGTTCTGGATTGGGTGCTAAATTTATATAGGATGAACTTCACAGAAGAAGTTGCTGAGTAATAGTGGTAGAGGAAAAGTCTGGAAGTAGTGTTGGGAAGCTAGGATTATTCTCCCTCCTCCTCTAAGACCAATGAGGTGTACTTTCGCAGAAAGTACAACTAGTACTAGAAACAAAGGCTTTGGATGTAGTATTATTCATTGGGACAAGAGAGCCAGAAGGGGAAAGGCCTATGAGAGGAAGAGGTCTAAAATGAAGGGAAGTTTGTGCAACTAAAGAGGCAGGCATATTTGGAATGGGACATTGCAGGTACAGGGTTGAGGTAGATGAGGAGAGATTGGGAAGCAGGGATTAGAGAGATATGTGATCTTTGGTAGTCATGGGGAGAATAAAAGATATGAGGGTTTGTTATCTATTGGAATTATTCCAGGAGAGTATGGATAGTAGGAACTCTACTGATGAAGGCAGCTTATAGCTTTGTGCCAGAACCAGCTTGTGCTAACTTGCTAGAGAAGATCATTAAATTTTCACTGTTAACATTTACACCCTGGAAATCAGCAAATGCTATAAATTAGAATTTGCTTTATTGTTTTGTTGATTATCTAGACCAGTGATGGGGTGAACCTTTTAGAGACCTTAGAGACCAAGTGCCCAAACTACAACCCTCACACCACCTGTGAGTCCCCATACCTTAGGAGAAATGTCCTCAGGTTCACTTAGAGAGGGGGAAGGGAACAGATCCCTTTGGCACTCTGGCACACATACCATAGGTTTGCCAACAGGGGTCTAGACTAAAAAAAGTGATGGAGAAATATTGATGATGAAGATTTAACTTAAGTGAGAGACAGTTATTAAATGTTTTACCAGCACTGGCAGTTGAGTAGAATGCTTAATCTCATCTGATGCCACCTCCCCTGCTCACATAGGAGTCTTCCTTCAGAAAGCTCCTCGATCTTACTAGGTTAAGGTTATTCTTGGCACTCTGAAAACCTTGTAGGATCCTCAATCTAAAGCTGAAGGAGTTTTTAGAGATAACCTTAATGATGCCTTTTTCTGTTTGGGGTGACCCTTTAGTTGTTTCTTGGATGTGTGTCCCATCTTCTCAGCTGCATTATGAGCTCCTTAAAGGCAGAGATATATTCCCTAAGCACAAAACCACAAGGTAGACTCACATATCACTTCCAGACTCAAGGAAACATCAGTTTGGATGCTGTTCAAATGAAAGAATATCTCCTTTTCCACCTTAGTCATTGCGACTCTATTTAGTCCATCCTAGTGCTTTTTAAAAATTCAGGTTATAACTCAAAAGTATAGAAAACACTGATTCTGTTTCAGTTTGTTGGTTCATGCTAGATACTAGTGTGGCAGTGTGCCATAAGGGAAAGCATCTGGTGTTAGGTCTGGAGAACTAAGCTGGAATTCTACCTTTAGCACTTATTAGTTGTATGGTCTTTGGCAGGCCATCTGAATTCTCTAAACCTCTTTTTTCTCATCTGCAAAGTGAGGATAATAATCATACCTACCTCACAGAATTGTTGTTAAGATTAGATGATATATTTGTAAAGACTTTGTAAACATTAACATACCATACACATGCTCACTATCATCATCATCATCATCATCATTATGGGTAATGCTGACATACAATGATTTAAGTCCTAAAATCTTGGCTCTGTTATGTATTATCAATATGACCTTAGATAAATCATGTACCTTCTCTGGAATTTGATTTTCTCAACTTCACAATGAAGGAGGCATATACTCTAAGGTCCCTTCCAGCTTCAAGTATTTGATCCTATTATCTGTAAAATGGGAATAGCAATTCAAAAATTACCTAACTCAAAGAGTTGTTGTAAAAATGACCTAGGTTGAAAAACAAAACAACACACAATTCTAACTTCATTTGGGGCAACCAGGTGGCAAAATGGATAGAGCACCTGGCCTGGGATCAGGAAGACCTGAGTTCAAATCTAGCCTTGGACACTCACTAGCTATGTTATCCCAGACAAATCACTTAACTTGTTTGCCTTAGTTTCCTCATCTATCAAATGATCTAGAGGAAGAAATGGCAAACCACTCCAGTATCTTTGCAAAGAAAATCCCAAAATGGAGTCACAAAGTGTTAGACATCACTAAAATGACTGAACAATGACAACAAGAAAAAATTCACTTGGGAGAAAAGGGAGGGTGGGCAGAAGGGTATGATATCAGTAGTTGGTCTGGGGTTCAGCAAATCAGTGAAATATTAGTATACTTAATTTTTTTTTTGTTTAGTCAGATTTACCTTGAAATATAAAGTTGTACATTAGAGAAGCAAGGAGGAACTTTGGAAAGAGTACTAGATTTAAAACCAGAAGTTCTGGTATCAACTCTCACTGACATTTACTTCTGCTTACCTTAGGCAAGACATTGAAACTGAAAGATTTGAGTGAGATAACTCTTAAGGCTGGAACTTAACCAATGGTCCTGTCACCTCAATAGAAGCTTGTAAATGACGAAAAGGACCACCAAACTATTTTGTTTCAACATTAGGATTGAGGGTCACCTCAAGGACTCATCTAGTGCTTCTCTTACAGTTGAATGGGCAGAATGAAATGGGTAGACACAAGGAGGCAAAACCATCCAGGTAAAGAAAATAGTGTGAGTAAAAGCTTATAGGATATGTATGGTCAGGAAAACATCAACTAGGCAGATTTGGCTAGAGTGCAGGGCAAGTGAAGTGCAACAGAGGGAGATAATCAGTTTATCAATAAGCATTTATTAAGTGCCTCCTGTGCACCAGGTACCATTTGAGGTGATTGGTATGAGGACAAAAATAAGGCAGCATTCGCCTTTAAGGAACATACATTTTACTGAAGGAAACAATGCTTACACAGACAAGTTAGATTAGAATATATTATAGAATATAGAATATATACAAGGTAAATACAAAGTAATTTGATTGGGAAGGGGAAGAAGAGAGAAGGAACTAGTGGCTAGGGAAATCAAGAAGAGGCTTAGGTAGGTGGTTGTGCTTGAATCAGACTTTTTTAGGAGCTGGGTTTTTAAAAGGCAGAGATGAAGAGGCATAGGTAGTAATTGCCATTGCAAAGGTTTGGAGACTGGAAGTGGTGCTATATGGAAAGAAGGCCAGTTTGGAGAGAATAGAGAGTGCATGAGGGGGAGAATTGTATAATAAGCCTACAGAGATTGTGAAAGGCTTTCAAGGTCAAACAGAGGAGTTTATATTTTGTCCTACAGACAGGAGTGCCACTTTTTGAGGGGGGTGACATGATCATACCTGGGATTTGGGTTGGGTAGGTTGTTATTTGTAAGGCATTTATTGTTCATAAATGGTCACGAATTATAGTTTTTATCAATGATCTTACATACAACTCTATATTGTATTAAAGAATCATTGATATATTGTAAAATACTTTGTTAACCCGAGTCTTAGATAGGTAGCACATTAATTTGTTTTGGGACCCAAACTCGAACCACAGACCTAATAGCCTGTCTTCTACTGACATTGTCTTCGAGAGCCCAGGGTCACCTTTACCCATCTGGAGGCAGGAGAGAATGAAAATAATCTATGTTTTATTAGTAGACTGTATGTGTTAATGGAAATCAATATACAAAAATTAATTCACTCCTTCATTCAATAAATACTTAACAAGTATTGACTAAGTCCCTATGTTAGAAGCTACAGGGATATAGAAATAAAATAGCAATCCATACTTTAATAACTTTTGTAAAGGCTTTTCCCTCATAATAACCCTAGGAAAAGTAGCATAATGATTATTTTACTCTATTTTACAAATAATAATAATAACTAGCATTTGTATACTTCAAAGGTTAGCAAAGTGCTTTATAAACATGATTTCATTTGATTCTTCCAGGAACCGTTTGAGGTAAGTGCTTTAATTATTTTACAGATGAAAAAACTGAAGCAGGCAGAGGTTAAGTGACTTGTCTAGGATCACACAGCTCTGTAAGTATGTGAGGCAGGATTTGAATTCCATCTTTCTGACTTCACAAACACTCAAACCATTGTACCAAGAAGATAAGAAAAAGATGAGTAGACAGAGGTAAAGTGACTTTCTCAGGATTTATATGCCCTTTTCCAATTCTAAGTCCATAGCTCTTACTGCTACATCACACAGGATCACAAAATCTCAAGAATAATACAGGATTTTATCTTGTCCTTGCTTTCAGTTAGTTTACAGAGAGGCAGATCATACTGGACTCTGAATTCTGTTATGAGGAGTAATTGGGGCTATGTGACTTGCCCAGGATCATAGAACTAGGAAGTATTTAAGGTCAAATTTGAACCCAGGACCTCCCATCTCCAGGCGTGGTACTCTATCCATTGTGCTACCTAGTTGTCCCACCTTTCTTTTTAATAATTCTTCCTCTGCCTCTTTTTAACTCCCAGTTTCCATCCTGATTCTCACCCCCTAGTCACACACTTTAGCCACCTTTCCCAGGATGAAATTTCTCTTTGTACTTGGGACCAAACAGAGAAATTCTATGACTAAGAAAAGAAGTAGGGATGGGTATAGAATAAGAGAAGCCAGGTACTGGATGACACATATTAGTTAATAGATCCGTAGGTTAAGACCAGTCTGATCTAAGTTCTGTCCTTTTCCAAGCTGATATAGCTCTTAGTAGGAATATAAGAAATGCTTGTTGATGTGATCCTGGGCAAATCACTTAACCCCTGTCAATTTGGAAAAACACAGAACCACTAAAGTAGTCAGCAAAACCAAATCTTTAATCAGGAAAAGACAGGTCCATTAATATTCAGCTGCCACACAGAGCCAAGTGCTAAATACCACACAGAGTTGAATCCTGTGGGCTCTGGGGACAGTCTCTGAGAGGATCACCATGCTAGATGATTCTCCAAAGAATAATGGAACATAGGGATCTTATATACCTTTTGGGGAATTAAGCACAGCAAACATACACTGACAGGTTGTAAGTAGGCTTGGGAAAGAGGCTGTAACCAGGCTAGAGTATCAAGGTGATCTACTACAATGGATACAAAAAGGATGGTTCCTGCACAGGTGTTGGTCTTCTTGGGAAACTTCTAAGTCTAAAAGGGTGATTGAGCATTTGAGCATTTCTATTACTCCTGTTTAGGACACTTAATGAGATCCCTTATTCAGTCACTTTGGGACTTCCCTTAAAGTCAAGTTTTCAAGGGAAATGGGCAGACTTGGGGCTTCCAGAATTCACGTTGACACCCCCATTCTCTGACCCTTACACCTCTTCTGCCTTGGAACCAATACACAATATTGATTTTAAGACAGAAGGTAAGGGTTTAAAAAAAAAAAA